>NW_028186372.1:457285-549995 GCF_003343005.1 Rhea americana | reverse complement strand
CCGTTGGCCGTGAAGGGGGGGGGGCGGCCATGATGGCTGGGGGCGCAGGGGCGGGTTTGAGGCCACTGAGCGGCCGGGCCACAAAGCGACAGACCAAATTAAATTCGGATAAATGTGAAGTGAAGCCCCGCCTCTCACGTGAAAGCACGGGGCTGTGTTTTCTCAGCAATGACACSTGGGGGTTGTAAAATAGAGATGGAGACAGCAAGTGCGGTGTTGGGAGCGGTTAGGAAATACGTTAGAAATGGAGACAGCAAATGTGATGTTGGGAGCGGTGAGGAAATATGTTTAGCTGGACCTCCTAACACCGCAGGAGAAGTGCGAATCACCTGGGCCACCGAGTTCACCTCAGTGCTCGGCTGCCCTCGAGCTGGCAGTAACATGTCCTACATGCTCTACGTACTCTGAAGTAGACAGTTTGTTTTATAAACAGCCTTCTTGGTACATAGCCAACTTTTGACTGTGCTATTTTTTTTTGTTTATTTGTTTGTTTTTGAGCTAGCAGGCAGGTAATAGCCACAGTGAGCGCTCACAGCAGGAACCAAGTGACTTTAGCAGGTTGAAGAGGTGCCAGATCCGCCTGCAAAACACGGATCCAGCACTCACGCTAGAGATGCCATTTTCAGAACCATCACGCGAAGCCCTATTTTTTCCATAGTTCATGCACT
Source organism: Rhea americana (assembly GCF_003343005.1). NCBI lineage: Eukaryota > Metazoa > Chordata > Aves > Rheiformes > Rheidae > Rhea > Rhea americana. The sequence continues at coordinate 549,327 of NW_028186372.1, read as the reverse complement.
TCTTTCTTTTTCAATATGKCACTAATAGCATAGGTACTCCTTTTGTCTCTTGAAATGGAGATTTAAAAACATTTTCAGCATGTTCAGTTTCTTTCCAAACGCAAGATGGCAGGCTGCTACGGAGCTTCTTGTTCAGCGTTAGAAAGAGTTAAACTTAGGTATTACAAAACATAAGTCAGAGGTGTGAGGAGGAGTTTACACACTCAACAGTAAAACTAATGGAAACAGCAAACATGTTTATGTTGCTGATCTGTTTTTGCTGAAGGCATCCTGCCAGCGTGGCTTTTAGAGTTTGCAAGGTCAAGTGAGATCACTACACTGTACTTGCAGATGTTGAAAGTGCAATGTAATAAAACTGACTTGCAGAAAATGATAATTCACTGATGCAAGTAATATGCTTAATATTTCATGTACATGGATGGAGGCACTGTTTCAGAACCTAGTTTTGTACTGTATAGGTAAGACTGGCAAAATTTTAAATTTTGTTATAGAAGTTTGGTATATTTTGGAAGCTGTTTAGATTAATAATTCAAGCAGTTTTCTCTTTTTTTTTTTTCCATGAGCAGGTTATGAACAACATAATTTATTTGGAATTTGAATTCATTTTCTTGGAGAGATGACAAAATTTTCATTCCATATCAAAATGAACATTAAAAGGTTGAACATTAAAACATTGGCTGGACTAATGAATAGTATTCTTTAGCAACTTCTGGGCTATTGGAAAGCCCTAGCAAAGCTGAGGTTCAAAACCAGCATCTATGTCTCTAATCTGACTGATTTTCTGACTCTCAGATGGAAAGCTTTCCTTTTTTCCTAACAACCATTTATTTTGTTACTGCATGTGGGAAATGTGACTTACTCATTTTTAAAATTTTGAATGAAGAGTTAAGTAAGAAACTGAGGAGATAAAACTATAGTTTGTTAAAACACTTTGGGATCTAGAAATGCAGGCTGTAGTGCTTGCAGAAGAGGGGAAATGTAGGTTATTTGACATTTCGTGGCTAGCTGGGAAAGCCCTGATGGTAAAAGTRTGAGCATTGCTGTGGCTCATAAACTTCAGACATGCATACTTCTGCATACCACAGCCATGAACATGTTTGTAAGAAAGGAAAGGATCTGCTAAAAGTTCATTAGCTCCCTTCACTTATAAATATTTAAGCTGAAGTATTTCTCTTGCTATATACATGGACTTAGTTTTCATAATATGACTAGGTATTAATCCATGCATACCTCTGTCTAAATACACGTGTTCCCTATACGAAACACATAGGTCTCCCTAGACCTCTTGCTATATATGCACACTGTCCTTCCCAGGTTGTCCTGGGCAGGAACAGTGCACATTTAAGTGCATTTTAGGTCTTTCTTATCAGTGGTGCAGAGGTGAGCTCAGGTTGTACCTTGCACATTCATATATTCTCTGAGTCTCTGTCAGTTTACCAGTGAGTGTTAACTCCCTAGACATCATATGCTCATTATTTTCTTTAAATTGTTTCTTTTTTAAAAACAAAAAGAAAAAAGCATAACAATTCCTACCTTTTCTTTTCCCCTAGGCACTCTGATGTAAAAACATTTCCTCAGTAAATACAAAATCTTTGGGCTTATAGGGCAGTCCATATTGTGACTTACAGATGGATTGTTTTGCCTTGAAAAGGAACGTGTTTGACTATTGCTTCATCCACCATTAATCCTGGTCAAGAAAGAGAGTTTTGGGACATCCAATAGCCTTCAAGGAGCCACTTCAGACCCAGCACAGTGGCACTGAACATGTAGAAGGTCCCATCTAAATCCTAGTTCATCAGCTGAAGTGCACCTCCAAGCATCTATGCACCAGTCCAGCTTCTAAAACTAACACAAATATGCCAGGAACTTCAGCCACTACATAGGAGTGTATCACTTGGGCCAACCTGGCACCAAATCTGGTATTGTTACAGACCAAGTAAGTGCAATTGAACAGAACAAACCCATCCTGTTCTCCTGGCAGCCTGTTTTCCTACAGAATGATAAATCAAGGCATCTGTGAAACATCTTTAGCCTCAGAGTCTTCCAAAGATCAAAGGGACAAGTGATAGTGATTCAACTTCTGCCTGCACCAAGGGACTTTGCCTCTTGTGGTCATGAAATTATTTATCATGTAGAAATGCACTGATACTAAAATGGTGCTAGTGAGAGAAGCACAATTCCGATATTTTATCACTGAGGGAAGTTTCTCTACCACAGTTAAATTGGCTGATGTGATGTGCTTTTGATGTGATAAAGAGGAAATTCACCTATTTTGGGGAATTCCTGTTGATCARTATTGAAGCTTTGGAATTTTAGAGTTTATATGGTATTTTATAAGGCATTTTTTCCTGTAGTTTTCATAAATGCACACTGCAAGGATATGTTCTCCTCTAAAGACTTTCATAGTAATTCCTGAAATTATCATCTGTGAAAGCTGTTTAAACATGAAGTAACAAACATTCATTACATATGCTGTGAGTTATGTTCTGTATTTACTGGACCAGTAGGAAGTAAAAAAAGATTTAGTCATATTAAAAAAAATAGTGAATTCAGATACTCAGAAAGTTGTGGGGAGATCAGCAGTAAACCCCCAAATGATATTTTTAATACACATTTTTTTAAAAATGTAGATGAAACAAAAATATAAATGTCAGATGACTTGCCTAAGGCCATGGGAGAAATCATTGTCGGTTATGCTTAGAATTTAAGCATATCTTGCTTCTTCATTTGTGTCCAAACCCCATGAGACCTTGCCTGTTTATTACATTGTATTTGTGTTTGAAACAATAGGTRAGAGAGCACTCAAGAGCAATGCATACTTTAATGACTAAATACATTCTTTGTTATAGAAACACTAATAATAGAAAAATAAAGAGCATTTCTTACTGCTCATAACAAAGTCTTTTTTCTTGACCATATATTACAGCAAGCTAGAAGTAAAGATATGAAACAAACTTACGAACTCAAGGAGATCATCTAAATCTCCCTTCCTCTTCCACACAGAATTTTACAGGGGGCTTTTAATTTGGATTTTTTTTTCCATCAGAGAGCAACAACAGACTGAAAGAAAGATTTTTTTTTCTTTATAAACTTGGCTATTTGGCTAAAAGGATAAGTATGACATCATTATACTCATCAGTATATGAGTATAAAGTGAGCTGGGGTTGCCAAGACCAACATTGCCAGTCACTGTGGGACCAGCTGCAACCTCATGCTCTCCCACAGCAGACTGTGCTCRTCCCTCAGCGCTCTAGGGTATATGGTGCCAACCAAACATCTAGCTAAATTCTACCAGAAAATAGGCATCTAYTTAAAAAGCTGCATCCAACAACTCAAGGCGCAACTGGGCTGCCTTATTCTGACTCACCATTGAATTCAGAGGCAATGCTTCCTGCTGTGCTGTGCAGGCTAACATGCCTTCCTGCTGCAGGCTATTTGTGCATTTTGTGCTCAGGTAAGGAGGTGGAGGCAGGCAGGCTCTTGCTGCAGATGAGAGAATAGTTGCACAAAAGGGCCAGGATCTCCCGATGCAGCAAGGAATTTTCCAACGGATCCTTGCTGTTGTCATACATAAAGTCCAGTAAATTCATTTTGCTTCACGTTGGTATCACTGCATGGGAGCTTGCAGTTGTCTCAACAGTTTATGCCACGTGCACTTCACCTGTGCCATTTGGTGCAAATCCAGAGTATTATTTGTGTAGAAAGAGTTATATACAGTTTCAAAAATGGAAACAAGTAATAGCAACAAAAMGTATAAGAATAAATCAGATAAGCCTGAATTCAAACATTGTTCAGTACCAAGTTAGATTCACCCTAGTGAGAAAAAAGTGAAAAAATACATTAACCTATACATCACCTATAAAAATGCCAGTGGGGTCATGCAACTAAACACAGAATTATCAGTCATTAAGAACAGCTTTCTCTCCTCAGCTTGATATCAAATACTAAAAGACTGAATACTAAAGAGTTTTTTCAGGAGGGAGCATAACAGGAAAATGCTATACTTGTATTCAATAAAAGTAGCAAACTGTACAGCTCATGCAACTTAATAATGCAATGAACATGTGAAGAAGACTTAGTTGTGAAATAGAGATGTCTATTCATCCCTAGTCAGAAATGGTTAGGCTCAGATCGTGTGCTRTGCTGAGTCTTTTAGTCAGTACAAAATGTTTGCTATTAATATGTCCACATGTAGCAGTTTCAGACAGTAACTAATGTTATGTAYACATTTTTTACATAATTGCATGCATAGGCTCATTTTTGAATGGAAGCTCTTCCATATTTTTTCTACTGTACACATTATCTATTAYATTGTTTCAAAAAGGTGAATGCTTTAATAGAACACAAGAATCTTCTTTCTAAAAAAGAGATGAATAGCATTAAAGCTGTCCCCCTTCTTTTTACAAACGCGTAACTTAAAAACCACCCAGAGCTTCTCTTCTTCATCCGACAGAGAGAAATTGAGAATTTACTTCACACTAACAGCTTCATTAGAAGGACACAAGCAGCAGGCTCGAAACTCCCAAAGCTTTTTCTGAACTGCTGTTCTTGCAGATAGAAACTTGTTTCCAACATTCAGATCTCTCGGTAACCATGTGGTTTTCATGTGAGATGAACCTTAACAGGAAAATCACCCTGAGAACTAGAGTGAGGCAATTAACCATAGTCAGTGGGCTACTTGCCCATTATTGGGGGGAAAGGAAGAAGAATGAAAATAAACTGGATAAAGTTCAGTAAAGTTAACACTGCTGAAGCCTTTTACAAAATAATGATTGAAATGAGCCTGAACAGGAAGTGAATGAGCTCTTCCAAGACCACTAAATATTAAGCTCCTTGAATTAATCAAGCAAATTCACTCCAGTCTCCATCTATCCCACTAGCATGCATAACACCAGCCCATGTGTTGCAGTGCATTCAGATCCTCACATTACCTTTTTCCTCATTCTGCAGCAAACGTGGCAAAAGAATGCTGTGCTCTGATTGACAAGTGAGGATGGCTGGGCTTGCTATGGCAGAGGGAGTTATTGCCTCCAAATGCCTGCCTGGCTCTGCTGCACAAACATCTGAGCTGCCTATCAGTCAGCTCCTGATTTATGCAGTTTATAGCATGATGCTTCAAGATGAACTCTTACCAATGTCAGATTGCTCTCATGCGCAGTTTAAGAGGCTGCAGATTAAGAATTATTGGTAAGAAGTTCTGACATCTTTGCAGCAGGGCTGAGACAAATAATGATGGGTAGTAACTTTGGCACAGACCCCATATGACCTCAGTTGGGTCATCATATCCCATTTGGATACATAGTCAATGGAAACTAGAAATTTTTTTAAAAATATTGCCTCTGGGGTGAGAGTCGCATATCACCATTGTGTCCCTCCAATGGCCTTAGCAGGAAATAACAATAACTTATTAAACTTAACCTTTGTATTTACAGGATTGGCAATAACTTTCTTATGAATGGAAATCATACTCATATTTGTCCTGAGACTTTAGTGTACACACTGCTCCCACAAGGTTGCCACTGAGCTCTGATTTAACAGGGTTGTCTATAGCTGTAAACCTCCAATTTATTCACTTGAAAGACATATTATTGAACTCATCTGTTTTAGTAAGTCTGAGAACATCTTTAAGAAAACTGATGGATTTTATGGGGGATAGGCATGCTATCTGCTTTAAGCTATATTTAGGCATCTAAATTAGGTAGTCTGAATTGCCTTCTTTATTGGTAATATGAAAAATTTAGGTCCCTAACTTTGGTCCTCTGAACTACATCTAAATTAGAAGTTAAGTAGCCTAAAGTAGATGGTGCATGTCCTCTCCTTCTCACCTTAAAGAAATCACTTCCAGAAATATGCATTAGCTTTAAACACATGGTATCATCCCATCTGGCTTCAAGGCAATGAGATTGCTAAGTAGTCACAAAAATTCTTGCGACTTCTCTACTTGCTACACACATTTGGAAGTTCAAAGGCAACTCAGATGCGTTCATATCCTCTATGCGGCTTTCTCCTGGAAATCACAAATGTGACGAGCACAATGACAAATAATCCCAAGATACTCAAGCCTACTGCAATGGGAACTGCTTTGCTGTTTCTATCAAGAAAACATTCTTCCTCTGCAAAAAAAATGAGATCAGAGAATGTGTTATAGCAAAATACTGTTCTTCCACACGATTCATCCATATTCTAGACAAGCTAGCAAATACAAACCAGAAGTTCTCAAAGCCCTTTTTTTTCCTAGACTGTGCTTAGTATGTTGAATCTGTGATGAATCCTATCTCAAGAAAACAATACTTGCCTCTTTGGAAATAGCCACATGCTTCACTAGAAAATTACTCTACTCGTTCATGTCCACAGTAACTGTTTTACCATCAGCATTTGTACTTGCACAGTAGGAGGCTTTCTTGCTCATAGCAGATGTGGAGCATCAYACTACAAAGTAAAAGTCTAAAAATTAACAAGACACATCCTGCCTGGACAAAATTTGCTGCTATGTGGCATCTAATTGCTTCTGCCTAGTAAAAAGGATCAGGCCAGAGAAGGAAGCCCATAGCCTAGCACATTATTAGCCCGGCAAGGTTCACAGTTAATCAATATTTCCTARGAAAAAACATTTCCAATTCCTCTCCTTGTTTAATTCAATATATACGTGSATAATTGTTGCTGATCTGGAACATTAAGAGGTAAGGAAGATAGAAGCCTTGGACTCAGTCCAGTGGGTTGATTTAATAGTACTCATGTAATTTTATTGTATGCATGATAACCTCAGCAAGGTTTCAAAAAAAAAGATGTTCTAAGAACAATCCAAAGATACATAATTTCTCTTAACTATAGAAGGGGGCTAATCCTGGCTTCCTCAGCCAGTCACTACCCAAACCAATTTTCAAATCATCTTCTGACTAAATGTAAACTCACAAATTCAGAAATGATCTTCCAGATTGGATTATATAGGTACCTTGCCTATGCAGGGAGTGCACCATTTCGATCACTGATATAAATGGAATATTTATCCAGGTAGCACTGGCAGGATCAGTCTTAAATTCACAATGCATCCAGTGTAGCTTGGGAGTGAGGGCAAGGTTTCTGACTGGTCACTAGTACATTATCCCAGAACTGGTTCAGACCTACCTCCTTGACCTGATTTATAGGAATGGTCTTTCCTTTGGCTCCAGGGAAAGAAAGACCTCTAACATGATGTTTTGAGTGGCATTTGAGTAGCAAACTGTCCTCTGAGTAGGGTAGTTTCATCAACTGAACCCCAAAGCATATCCTAACTCAGCAGTGAATGCAGTTTATATCCATGGTATAAGAGAGATCCAAATCTCCCTCACCTCTTCCATTCCCTGTGCGTATTCCAAGGCAGATTTTGACAGCTCTCTAAGATGAAAGTCTTTGTTATTAAGTCTAATTCTGGTGACTATGCTGGGACAGACTGTAGCTTTGATTGGGCTTTCCACAGATCTTTACAGCAGTCACAGTGGCTGATCTAGGGAACATCTGGTGTCCATGACRTCGTATCATAACTCCAGAGCTTCCACACTGCTCTCCCCCAAATCAGATCCTCTTCTCTTTTGATCCAGCTGGTGGGCCTGGCTTATTGTGATGCACTGACAAAAATACATTCTGCTAGATGCTGCCTTTTAAAGGCTTAGTTTGGTAAAAGTTAGTTGTTGTTAAAGAAAGAAGTGAGCTGAAAAGTATTTGCATTTGAATATTGTGAAAGCTAGAGGTCCTTGAACTGTGAATTTTGCTTTAGTGCAACCTTAGGCTATGAACTCCAGGACTTGGTTCTCATATAATGAAATATAATTCAGAAGACTCTTTTGTAGCTTTCCGGACTCAAATAGGCCATTCTTTATTGGTGTAATTCTGCTGAAGTCTACACAAGACTGTAAGGAACTTGAAACCAATGGTCATTGTTTTTTTTCTTTTTCTTCCCTTTTAAAGATAAGTAAATCTAGAGCAACAGAAGTGAAACTCCMTCTCAAGAAACCTGAGGGGATGAGGCCAGTGATGTGCTTATTTTACAGAGCCATTCCTTCACTGGGGGTTTTGTCTTTCAAAATCTGCATATGCAACAGATGTGTATTAACACTTTCATAACTGTTTCATGGCCTTTGGGGAAATTCTTGCAGAAGTGGTAGCTGCTTTCTCAGTCCTTTGGTTAAGAGCAAAACTAATTTAATTTTGTATATGCAGACACAAGCCTGGCCTTGAAGAGAGAGAGACAGTCTTCCTAAGCTCTATCTCTGCTAGAGGTAAAGCCATAACAAAAGTCAGATCTGAACTCATTTATTGTACAAATTCAAATGGGAACATGGGGCCAAGTGAGATCCTATGAGCAGTACCAGCTCAATTTTATCATATGAAAAAAATCTTTGCGAGAATAAGGTCATAGATTGGATTCTCAGTGTGGATTTTAAGAACTTTAAGATTTTTTTTTTTAAAAAAAAATTCTATGAATAGATTTAAAAGCTCGAGATGTAGTTTCCCATTACACTCTTTTTAGAATGAGAAAAGTAGTCAAAATGTTGAACTAATAAAAGAAGACTGAGACCTCAGGGGACTGTCTAGTTCACCTCTGTGCTTTGAGTAGGATCTTTTGAGCACCTCTTAAGAAATAAGGCAGTAGACTGTGGGAGGACTGATAATGTGGGACACAGGAATTTCCCAGTGCACCCAGTAGTCCGTAACCCTACGTTCTGGCCTGTTCCCAGTTGCATAGCTGGATGAGAGACAGAGATGACAATGCCTCAGTCTTCTGTGGAAGGAAACCCAGGGTTAGGTGTAAGGAAGAAGTAGTACTAAGCTACATGACTGTCTTTGTGGCTCTGTACTAAAGGGAAGACAAATTGCAGGGGTGAGCACTGAATTTATTTCTGAAACTAGGGAGTTTTGATAAAATACATAAACGCTCCTCAGGAGTACATTTTATCCTGCCTAGACCCAGCTGCTCTACAAGTATCATCCCGTATTCATAAGTATTCCTTATTAGCTGGCAGTTTTGCTGCTGCAGCTATCTGATATTGTGGGTATAAAGAACTTATAAAAATAGTTAAGATCTGACAATACTGAGAACAGAGACCTTAAACTGAGGTGTACGTATTATATGTCAGAGGAAACCAATGCAGTGGTGGGGAACACACCTTCACTTGCTCTGGGAGAAAACTGATGGGGAGGAATAAAATGGTGGCAGTAATGAGAATGTGAAAAAGAAGGTGTTTAAGGCAGGAGGGGGAAAGATACTTCTCCATGTTTCATACGTGTTAGCACCATGTTAAAAAAGCCTGGGAAAGGATGAGAATACAGCAGCAGGCAGGTGATAGTTTTTGATAGTTAGGAAGTTGTGATGGTGCATCATCATTTCTTAAGTGTAATAAGATCACCACGTGTACATCTTGATAATCAAACAGATGGAGATGCCTTAGGCTACCAGAGTGCTGACATTAGATCTCAGAAGGGTGGAGGAGGTATCCTTTCCACTTACCTTTCCCAAACTGGTTACCAACGATATCAAAGGCCTGCAGCTGCATATTAACAATGAGTAGCTGGAAGTTCTTCTGCAAGCCGAAGACTTGCTTGCTGACGCATTTAAAGGAATTCCCCAGYTTAGTTGTAAACAGCTGCTCGTGTATGGCTGTGTAGTAGAGCATACCTGGAGGCCATAAAAACAGAGATAATAACAAACAAGAATCCAGACTAACTCTGTTGAAACAAAAATCTTTCTGCGATAAAGCAGAGGATTCCCGAGAGCTTTGGCAGAGTAGCAGTAATAGATGTAACTAAAGAATGGACGATTTTCCCCATAACGTATCAGTTACATTTCTCTCGTGTAGAAATAATTGTTTTAATTACTGACGRGCAAGTCATCAGAGCCTGAAGGTTGGTTCTTAAAAAGCAGAAAAAAGGAAAGGTACTTTTCAAATCATGTTTTAACAATTTGAGTCTGCAAGAGTGGGTTAGGTTTCTCACAAGAACAGACACTTATCTCAGGTCTCCAGCACTACTAATTCTAGTAGAAACAGAGGTACGATCTCTGTCATAGGAATTTGACATCTCTGGCCCTTGTTGCTTTACATATTAAACAGGTTTTAAACATATTTCAGTGTCATGGAACTTTATGAAAAAATTTGGCTCAAGTTTTTTTTCTAGCGGTGCAAGATAGCTGAAGCRTGAAAAGATCTTGTATCCTGGGCCGTGGACACATATGCTCCTTTGAAAGCTGGGTGAATGGCATGTTGAAAGCTTGATAAAATACATAATTTGCAAAATTCCATGTTTTAAAGATATGAAAGCCTATCAGAGTGAAATAGTCTGAAAGCAAGAAAAAGAAATCCCATAGTAAGAATAAGTTGATATGAAATTAACACTATAAAGATAAAACATAAAATCACTGACCTTCAGAAGACAACTGTAAACTGGTCTCAATTGTACTGACATAGTATAGTCGCGCTCTCTGCAAAAGAAGATTTATCTTTATTCCTACTTCATCCTTGTATTTGTGAAAAGAAAAGACAGTTCACCACAGCAAAATGGTCACAAAGAGGTTCTCAGAAGAAATGCTTTTTAAAGCATCACCTTTGAGAACCAACAACCAACTCTTTTGAATGTATTGCTTCCCCCCCCCCCACTTTTAAATCGTTCCATCTAACAGATGTACATCATTCCATCTAACATCTTACAGCTGGTGTAATGCAGCCATATCATGTACATCACCAGTTCTGCTCAGTTTTGTTTAACTGGACCACATAGATGTGCTTTGCACACACAGTACCCTGTTCAAGCTAGACATTTCTGTGATACTTGCAGTAATCTAAAGTAGGAGGGAGTTAAGCAAAATATTATACMTTGCACCAATTAACTGGTATGTGATAAGGCTATTTTATTTTTATTGACCTGTCTGTTGTGAAAGTCCCTATAGTGCTCTCATTAGTAATCTTGCACTGAATTTATCAATGCTGACCTGTGGTCTGACTGCTTGCAGTACCTCAGCTGATGTCTTTAAAAGTACTTAGGACTTTATGCCTACACACTCTTCATGTGAGCAACATCTGCAAGTCACCAACTGCAACAAGCAGCAGTGATCTAACCTCTTCCGTATTTATCATCATTTTGAACAGGGAGAAGTCATCAGCAAGCTGAGAGTTCATCTCTCCATGCTGATACCACTCATTTTCCATTTTGCCTACCAACAGGAATCACTGCAAATGAGGAATCAGCAACATCGGTGTTTCTGTATAGCAGAGAAATAGCTTAGTTCCACACTGCTGACACCATCAGTGCTGGCTGGCTTTGTTTCGTATGCCTACAGACTGCTGACTTGGAAAACACCTGGTATAACAACTCAGAGCAAAATCTCCAGTGTCTTGCCTGCATGTGCTGTAAAACCCTGGTGCAATCTGATTGCTGTCCTCCCAGGACTGTCCCAAAGGGAGAGCCAACCTTAACAGCTTTTCCAGGCTGTAACGTTGGTGTTATAATGTGAGCCTTTATGTAGCAGCCCTACTATTAATTTTAATCCCAGCTATGAGCACACAGGGATTGGTGGCTGCAGTTAGTGGACAAATGACAGCTGACATGAATGTCTCCTGTGTACCCATTTTTAATATCATGCAGGAGATTTTTAAAGCTGGTAGAATGGATCAAGTTGATAGAAAAGTTGTGAAATACCAACTCAAAGAGAGGAAAGAAGTTTAAAAAAAAGAAATACACCAGAAAATAAGCTCTGAGCACTATCCTTAAGTCAAATAGGTCAAAAACTACCAGTCTTTGGCAGTTCGGTCACAGTTAATCACTTCATTTGGGGAAAACACCTGTTCCTACTTCACATACTGTGAGTTGGTTACAAAACTTCCTCTTTTCAAGTTCTTTGCAAAAGGCACTTGGAAATGAGCTCGCTGAACCAGGCACCCACCCCCGGTACCTGCCTGTGGCACCGCAAGCCTGGGGCCTGATCCAGCTCATCTTTCCCTGATGAAAATTAGAAGTGTCAACACTGCAGTTAATGAAGTACCCTTGGTTCAAAGCCAACGGTGTAGAAGTTAGAGAGGCTGTGAGGGCTGAACACATCAGAAACAGCAGCAAACAGATTTCTTATTAACTCATATTTCAAAGAAGCCTTGAGCCGAGTCCTGATATTCTCATGAAGCTTATCTTTAAGTGAAGGGTGGATTGTCTAATGCTGTGCCAATAGCCACCTTTTTCAGGGCAAGAGAGATCAAACACCTCCTAAAGATTCCCGTCGCTCTCTTCAGCACTGCTTAGAGCTGGTGCTTTTATGGGTACTTGAATCACCAGACCTTTTTTAAGTATCCTTGTACAGAAAATGCTACTCTTGTGAAAAGCATACATTTAAAGCAAACACTCACAGTCTGAACCAATCTTTTGTTTTAAAACAGCTTCTTGATTTTTTACCCTTCTTTTCTCTGTAGCTTTTAGAAATCTTTCTGCCATAAACTGCAAACAAGATATTGAAATCTATTATCTGCTTAACATTAATGACCAAACATTCAGGTTAGGTATAATTTACTGTTACCTCTAGGACTTTCTATGGAAAGTATGTCAAATTATGCCATCTGTGGACCTGATGCTCCCTAACTGAACTATGAATGATGAATGGTAACTACTGGAATTTTCCTTAATTGGGTTCCAGTTTGCCATGCCCTTGCCATGATCAGTGGAGGAAATACAGAGGTTTCCTCTTCTAGAAGAACTTGACACCAGGCTGTAAGATTGTCATTTTGGCTTGATTAACAGAAAGACATAGATCAGCCCTCCTCAGAGGCTTAGGATATGGCTTTAATTCGTGCTACACCTCACAGGGCTTGATGGGATCTAAGCACTGTCATGTTGCTCCCACCCCTTATCCCGTTGCCCCTTAATGACTTTATGTACAATACTAACTTCTGTCTTTAGCCCAACTGGCATCAACCACCCAGCCCTTGTTAGCTGCTAGATGAATGGTACTGCACGCTGCTTCCCAAATGTGTGAATACTGTAAATGTCTGAGGGAGACAGGGTGTAGTTGCACTCTCTGCAACTTTCTCTTGTGGTTATAATATCAGCAATACCCACCCTGGCTTATGTCAAAACCTAGTCCACATGCACTGCAGTCCCAGCAGGGAACGTGGTATCAACAGACACAACATCAAAAAGAAAAATCTTTTTCTATGGGGAGCAAATGACTAACTTCACGTTCTTTGGGTAGTCCCTGAGACACATTTTCATAACAGCAACTTGAGAGCATGAGTCAGAATTGCCGGCGCACACACCGTGTTCCTGAGCAGGTTCTCCAAACTGCCAAACTCGCTCTCTCTATCCCGCTCCAATTCAAATGGCAGACCTAGCCTCCCCTCCAACTCCATTTTTACCTGTATAAAAAAGAGATCCAGATTTTTGGAGGGGGACTATTTATAGACTTTGTTTAGCTTGATTGATAGCTGTAATTCTGCTCTTCCTTACCACTTTCTGTCAAAGGATCTCAAGGCACCTTACTTACCCTTGGTTAAACATAAGAACCTATCAAAATTTAATGTTCACCAGACAAGACTTGATTTAACTTTGAAGTTAATCCTGCTCTGAGTGGGGTTTGGATCAGATGACCTCCAAAGGTCTCTCCCAACCCAAATTACTCCATGGTGCTATGATTCTAGTTCCTTGGAAAGGGTAGGAATAATAATACCTCATATCAGAGTAGAAAACTATCATAGATAGCTGAATTGTCTTTTCCTGTAGCAGACAGCRTATCACTGCAATCACTGGGAATGGATCAGAAGCAGCCTGAATTCCAGCTCCCCAAACCTAAACGCTCCTTCTGACTAAATGCACCAATTACCTTTACAAAGACAAAGTTTATAAACCCTCCATTGAAAGTTATGTTCAGAGCAGACTGCAGCATCCCACAGCTTCCAGATGTTTGTGTCATGTTGGGATTGATATTCATGTACTCCATCTGCTTCTGTGGAGAGAAAAAGACATTGCAGGGCTGCTTAGAAGAGGAGAGAGGAAAGCCCAATAAGGAACAGACATTAGTCACTTTTTTTAAGACAGACTCTGTGTGGCTGAAAGAACAGGCCGATGGCTGGTGGCTCTGCCACTGCCTAATTGCTGACTGCTGGGGTCATTCCTCTCTCTTAAACTGGCACCAGTGCTTGTCTGAAACAGCACCGAGCTGTTTCAGTGTATTAAGCTGGCAGAAAAGACATGAAGAAATGAGCTCTGCTCATTTAATGAACAGAAATGATACCAGAGCAGGGTCAGATGAGCACCAGTGATAGTTTAAAAAGAGGGAGCAGTGGGAATGTGTGCCTGGAGGCAGAGGAAAGATCAGAACAGAAGCAGGCAGTCGGTAGATTAACTTTGGCTGTTGTGGCATTGCAGTCTTGGTGTGATTTGCTGCTCCTCATGCTATCCTGGTCTCCTCATTATAGGCTGCAGTTTGTCTCTAGCATCTGCCAACCCAYATTCTAGACTGAAAGGAGACCTTTGAGGCTCTGAATCCACAGGTCACTCCTCTAGTTTGAACACACATGCACRTTAATTGTACAATAAAAGTCTCCCTGTGGTCTGGTGAGGTTGGGAATCATGCTCCCTGCCTGGCTCTGGACAGTGTGAGGAATACGAATTGCTTTCATCAGCATTAGATACTCAACCTATTTAAGAAATATTCAAACTCCAGGCAAGAACATTTGGATTTRTAATGGGGATGGCTCAAGAGGTACTTCAGCTACACTGCTGAAATAAAAGAGCATCCATATGTCCCACTGTCATCGGTATACAAGCCAAACTACAGCAGCTGAGATTCTATGGTGTAGAAAAGGCCTGAGACTGGTAGCAAACTCACTTTTGTGGTACAAGCTAACTTCTAGGAATTACTTTAAAAGGAGTAGGAGAAATTCAGGCTAATGAGAAAACAGTTATTGCAAGGCTAAGCCTTGTAGTGTTTTGATCTCACCTTCTTGGTATTTTGAGCCATCAGTTGCAAACCCATTGCTGCTTTGATGCAGGTCATGCTTCCGTTGCGAACAGTGTATGTGCCAGTGGGGGTGGGAGAAGGCTGGGGTGAGAGAGTGGGTCTCACCATCGTTGTAGTAGATGGGATGGTTGTTTGATTTCCTGGATGAACAGTTATGTTGGTCATGGCTGTGGTTGTTGGAGTTTTAGTTGTTGTTGTTTCATTAGCTGACCTTGTGGTGGGCTTTACCGTAGTCTTGGTGGTGGCTGTAGTAGTTATGGCAGTGGTTGTCGTTTGGTTCTTTGGCAGTGTAGGCTTTCCAGTTGTGTTTGTAGCTGCTCTTGTAGTTGCTACACTCACAGTTCTTGTGGTTTGGCTGGTTGGGGATGTAAAGTGTATGGTTGTGTTCTTCACTGCAGGTGTACCTGTTTCTCTTGCACTGGTTGTAGAGTGACCAGTTGCCACTGTGGTCTCTGCTGCTGTTGTGGTTAATACTGTTAGAGCTGTGTGGCTGGTCGCTTGTGTGGTGGTTGCTGCTGCCTGGGCTGTTGTGTGAGGGGTTGGTGCTGTAACCAGAGACTGGCCTGTTGTTTGCACAGTTGTTCTATGGCTTATGGGTGTYGTTATAAGAGAGCTTGTGCTGTTAAAATGAAATGTGGTGCCTCTGTGGGATGAAGAATGATAGAGGGAAGGTGGCTGAGCAGAAGTAGCTGTATAGTGGRAGGATGTGGTTTGTGGAGACATCTTGACCCCCTGTGTCACTTCAGCCCAGCAAGAGGAAAATGCTGCAAAGAAATAAATTGGATCAGTAGTCTAATAACCTTCACTGTTTAAAATTGCTGTTAATACCCAAAACATAACCACRCTGATTTTGTTATCAGATGGGTGATAAGATTTTATTTTTCTTTTGGCTCCAGTCATAACACAACAGTGCAAGCAGACAARCTGTGGGGCAGTCCTTAACTTTTCACCACTTCCTTAATCTTCACACCTCCGAGTGTGCAGGCTCCTGTTGACGCTTGTTGGCTCCTGGTTCCCAGCACATTGGTTTTGCTGCTGAAGCAGCAGCGAGCGAGCAGAGCCTGCAGGAGGTGTGAGCAGATCTTGCACACTCCTGACACAGCACAGGAGTTCCCTAGCAGACAGCAGCATGGCGAGATCTGCTATAGGCAAATTAGCAAGGTCTAATGAAGAAGCAATGCAAACCTGGGTGTAACAGATGAAGGTGGTAGGTTACTTACCAATAAAGCATGGGGGAAGGAAATACTTTTAGTATATGAAGGAAGTGAGGCAATGGAACAGTCTTGCAATGACTCAGAACAGTCTGGGAGACTGGGAGATTCCAGATTTTATCTATGGGGATGTTGTAACCACACCAGCTTGAACCCTCAAGTTCTTCCCTTCAGGAGATACCCAAAGGGGTGCTGCAAATGAGGAAAGACCAGGCCCTTTAGTGACACTCTTTCAAYAAGGAGAAACAAGTTTCAGGGTACAACATTCAATAGCTTTTTGGACCCGTCTAGAAATAGCATTTCCATCTTGTAACATTTACAAAAATGTGTCCCTTGCAGAACTGAGGGCAAAAGAAAACATCTGGCTCCTAAATGAAAATAATCAAGTGAAAAAAAAAAGTGAAAAACTACATTGTAAAATAGACAAAGGTCACAACTTTCACATATCTTTGACTGTAAGTATGTAACAAGACATTGTAAAAACAAAGTCAGGGTAAAAGAAATCATAAATCACTAACATCTCTGTGTTCCTTGATGTGCACGAAGCTTAAGCTGTAGTTAAATGTTTTACTGCCTAGATTAGCTGGAGAACAGAAAGGAATTCTCTGGTTTGGAGCCAGAAGGGACCGAAAAGCCCATGACAATTTATGTTCCTAGCAGTATGGCTTCGCAGTGTGTGTGGCTGTTCAACATAGCGGCTGCAAAGTTTATTCTAATTGGTTCTCTCAAGGAAGGTTTTCATGAATCAGTAGCAAAGTTTTATGGCAGGCAGGTTGCTGAGATTCAGATTTTAGGGTGAATCAGGGCACACTCAGAATGGATGGCACTGGAATCTCACAAGCTTATTTTCTTTTTATTTATTTATTTTTGTTTGGCGTGAACCAAAATCTGCAACAAGAGCTGAGTTCACAGGATGTCTCCATTTTAGGATGCATATATACTAAATCAGAACAATAAAATCTGTTTGGTTTTGAATCAAATTCAAGATAAAAAACAAAGGAGCGAGAAGAGATGTATGGAACTGAACACACACCAGTTATCCCTCAAAGACTGCTGTGACAGAGAAGTGTAGAAAGGGAGATGTATACTCCACATTCCCAAATTTGCCTAGGTTTTATCTCTGTTCTGAAAGGAATATATTTGACTGAAAGTGCAGCTACTATCACAAAAGTATAACTCAATACAATGCAAAAGTCATAAAACGACATGAGAGAGCCATTTGATTATGAATTTTATCAGAAGGAACCTAAAAATGTCATAATTAGTACTATACCTGAGTTCATTTTTTTTTCAGGTTTAGCCTAGGTTTTACTACACYTGCTGGCAAAGCTGAAAAGTTGGTAAGTTATCTCCTTCTCTGTACGCTTTTGTCAACAGGATCAATGGAAAACCAGAGTGGTTGTTATATACAAGCTACAGGTCGTTGCATCTAAGTGTATCAATCTGATAAAAGCAAAAAAGAAGTGGCTGAAAAATTCACTCTTCCCCTCCCCCTCAAAATAGTGAAGCAATCCCTATTTAAAYATACGCAAGTCTGTAGTCACTGCTTCTCAGTTTTTAGTTAACCAATTGCTTTTTGATTACTGTCCTGACAACATTTATAAAATCTTACATTGAGAGAAATGTGATTTCACTGATGTTTGGATACTGCCCACAGCTTTTAAATGAAACCTCGTTTTTGCCCAGAAGGCCAATTTTCACCCTAACTACTTTTCATTAGAAAAACTTTCAGCAGGACAGGGGCTCTGAGGGGTAAAGCCAGGAACTCCTTTGGGGTGCCTKGTGGTTTGTGCTTGCCGGGTAGCCTGCAAGACCTCTCCTCCGGCCTCCCCTGGCTTTCCCTGGGGGTTTGGGGTCTGGGGGCAGCTCTGCCAGGCACTGGCGCGCTGCTAACCCGGTTGGTTTGGGTTCTTTTATCAGAAGGTGTTTGGCCACRTGAGCGTTGTCCCAGAAAACCACCCGCAGATAGGGGTGAGGATTGCCCAGCTGCGCCCCGTGCTCTTGGCTCATCTTCTGGTGGCTGTCAGAGGTAGTTTGGTGCCTCTGCTGTGCGAGGGGCAGGCTGGGCCCCGGAGTGCCTCACCACCCTCCGTCTGAGTCCCGGGAGGCCGCGTCACGTCTCCCTTCAGCTTCGCAGAGCCTGGCAGAGGGACTATGTGCGCGGCTCACCCGCCGCAGCCCTCTGCGCGGCTCCGCAGAGCAGCACAGCGTTACAGCCTCTGCCTCGTCCTGCTGCTTACCGTCTCTTTTCTTCTGTGAGACCAGCCCAAGACTTCATACGAGCAGCATTTTGCTCTAGGGACTTGCGCTCCCTGCAGTGGATCTTCCTGGGAAAAGGAGCTGCAATTGCCCTGGTTCACCTCGGCTTCAGATTTGTATGCTRCAACTGCCAAGGGCCGCGTTTCTGCCAGCAAGCCTCCGTGCACGTAACGCTTGAAACGCTCAGAAAAGCGCTCGGACAGCGCTCAGAAACTCACCTTCCCTCATCGGGGTCTGGAGCCCCCATTTTCACGCTATGGTGGTGGGGCAGATTTCAGGAGTGAGAGTCCCTGCCAGCAAAGGGGCAAGCGACTGCTCGGGTCCCAGCGCTGCCGTGGGAAGCGTAAYGCTCAGGGCCCCCATTTGCCTGTGGAGTTTCTCCGCCTGCCGTCCTTCATCCTTTGCAGTGGTGGAGCTGTGCGGTGAAAGAACTACTGGGGATTTTTTTTTCCCCCTGCTTTCACATCTATCTCTACACTCACATAGCTCAACAGCCTGGCGGATTTGTTCTCCTTTATGCTGCACAGGGGAAATACCCATGTTTATTTTTCTGAGGCCTTTCTGTAATAGTTTCATAAAAACCCGCCCCAGTTCCTACAACCAGTGGAAAGATCTTCACCAACTCCAGCTGCTTTGGCTCAACGAGATTTTTGACCTGTCCCGTCYGAGGAGTTTTCTAAGCCTCCAATCCATCAGGCTCTTAGCCCTTAAACGCTCAGTATTTTTAATTCCCCACCTGCACAGAGAGACTTGACTTTGTAGCTTTAACAAGACATCACAACTACTAAGGGGACCATTAAGGATAGATAAAAAGCTGGGAAACAAGTTCTTTCTAGGCAAATGCATCCTTGCTGACCATTACGTTATTAATGTTTTTTTTTTCCCTCAGCCTAATTTTGCTCTCCTTTTGCGTATACATTTCGGGGCTGTGTTAGAGCACGTTAGATATGAGCAGGGTATGGCAAAGCAGAGCAGATACTGCTGGAGCTGCTTGTTACCAAGTCCCTGTGCCACTTGCCCGCTCCCTGCGCTGCCGCAGTAGAGCTGGAGGCGGACGGGGGCTGCTGCCTGCGTGATCCCTGYGTGCTAATGGCTAAAACGCTGCGCAGAAATGTAGCGTGCCACCGGCGAGCTCAAACCTTTAGCCGTTATACAGACTAAATAACTCTCTGTTCTTCCTCTCCTCATAGATTCGGTACTGCTACAGGTGTTGAGGGGCRACTTAACATGCTGGGACACATCCTTCACCAAGCTGCACAGATTTGCCCGGAGCCATGTTAAGGATCTGACGGTGACTTTGATGTAAGTTGCCTTTGAGCTAAGCCCTGGTTTGCCCCAGCCTTCCCAAGCCCCTAGCCTTGTTCTGGCTTTCCCGATCATCTCATGGTGCAAACAAAATGATTGACTCGAGCAGTTTTTCTTTAGTTTTTCTCCTGCTTGTCTCACTTGAGGCTTTCAGTTGGTCTGATGAAGAACATCAGACCAAATCTACGAGCAGCTACAATTAAATATATTTATATTCACGTTCACGTTCCTATCTTTAAATATAAGAAATATAATGTTTATATTTGCTTCTCGCTTCTTACTGGTGGGCCTTTATTAAAAGCACCCTTGCTGCCAACAACAAAACTGTTTCTCAAGCTTGCAGTCGGCTAGGTGCTACGCTTTGCGGAGCGCAAAGAAACAAAACCATGCAAAACCTGTCTTATTTACTGGTAGAAATGATGGAGGATGTCACTCACCACAGGCGAAGGTTAGCAAGACGTACTGCCCTGCGCTTCTGCCCATGGTCGGAACAGCTGCAGGCGAAGAGATGCTTCCTCCTACCGCGGAGCTGGGCAGAAAGTGAATCAAGGTTTCCTGGGGACTGAGAAGTCTCCCTGGGTGCTGGGAGCGCTCGGTCACATGGGCGGGGAGGAGGTGGAGGGAGAGGGGAAGACTGAGGCTTCTCATCTGCAAACTACSACAGAAGGAAAAAACGGTTAGAAAAGAAAGTGAAAATGGAAAGGACSGTGGCTGGTGTGGGGGCAGCGGGCGCGAGCTCTGAACCGCTGCGTAAGGCGCTAACGCGCCTCTGTCTCGTTCTGCTGACTTGGTGCAGGCTGCAGCTGTAGCCGGCGTAAGGCCGAGACCCTGTAAATCAGCACATCCTCCCGTGCTGCTTTAAAAGTTACTTTWGTTAAGGCTAAACTCTTCATTTGACATTAAGGCACAGAGAGGGACATGTGTGATCTCTGGCCACCTCTGCGAGCAGAGAGGCTGTTGAAAACCAGGCAGGGCTGAGCACAGCCACAGAAGGGCCCTGGGAGCTGTCGGCAGCCTTTGCTGGTTGATCCGGTTCTGCTCCAGGGACCGAGTTTGTTCAAGGTGGGTCAGCCAAGGTGGCTGAACGTCAGCGKTGTGTCCAAGCACACTCCCAGGCAAATAGCAACGACCCACTTAYGGCCTTAAGTGCTTCGTGCGCGCCATGCCAAGCATGGACAAGAGCGTAGGCTGGTCCCAGCACGCGTAGCCAGGCGCCCGAGGGCTGGACCAGGAGAACGTTACACCTGCCCATCTGYGCGGCTGCGTTTCCAGCCATGGGTCCTTGCAGGGGGACAAAGCAAGGCACACATCCCCCCAAAAAAGTGTACTCTCCCCCAGCTTGTCCTGGGGCATTTCCCTGCTCTGTGAGGGTGAAATGCAAAATAGCCCTGACAGTCAGGCCCCCAGCTCCTGTCTCCCSTAGGAGACCAACATCCCACCTACCACAGACAGAAAGATGCTGGTCAGTCTTCCTAAAAGCACCTTTGGAGGTACCTCTGCCTTTCCCTATTGATGATACCAAGTGCATGTGGCAACTGGCTTCCACCATAGCTCAGCAAARTGCCAGCAGCAGGGAGGGATGATCAATCCTTTGGTTGCTTCSATCCTGCACGTCACACTGTCACCCAGAGCCTGGCCAGTTCACTCTAGGTGGAGCCCAAGAAAGCTGGAGTTCACAGCACTGCATTGTCCTTTTAGCACATGTGAACATGTTGTCCCAGTCTTTGCAAGAACTGAGAATGGTCCCTGAGCTTTCTCAGAGGGTCAGCGCCAGTCAGGAGTAAAGTCAGTACTGGAAAATGCAAAGCAGAGCAAAAATCATCGTTCCAGGCAGAGAGAGAAACACTTGCCCTGGAGACACCGGCAGCTGCCCTGGAGCCTGCTGCTAGACTAACTGCACCCAGACTGGAACAGGGTGAAGTCAGAATCGAAGGAAAATCTCCAGGCACAGGAATTAAATTATTGAATCAGAAAACTGTCAATCAGTGGCTCAAACACGGTTAGGCCCGTATTTCTAAGGAACTGGCAATTCAACCCATGTCACGTAAAAAATCCTAACAAGTTACTAATTCATTGCAGTGCAGCAGGGATGCTCCTGCCAAATTAGCCTCTTCGCAGCCCGGAGGTGAGTTGTGTCTCTCTGGCACGCTGGGAGCGGTACCTGCTTCGCACTAGCGCAGCTCAGAAGGGAACCGGGTTGTAAGTGTGCACCGGGAGGAGTCTGACAGAACCATTCGTATCACCTTGTCACGTCGCCAGTGTTTTGCAGCTTTCCCCAAAAGCCTGACAGCGGTGTTCACCGCCTGCTGTCACGGAAGCACCCCAAAACACGGCTGGGGTTGGGGGGGAGGTTTCCAGCACACACCAGATATTTATTTGCAGGCCTGCTGACACCATCTGGCTGCGAGCGCCAGAGTCCCACGCCGCCTGTCTGGCTCTCTCTCCTGCAGCACTTTAACAAAGATCCACCCTTAATCGGGACGAACGCGGCCCAGTCTTCTCACTGCCTTGCTGATGAACACCAAGCCATGGAAATTCACTGTAAAACCCAGCTCTCAAACCAGCCAGGATTTGGTCTGATGGTGGCTGCTGCTCATCTGAGCTCAAGTGCACAGGGTACAGCTTGCTTTCACAAGCAAGCCCCAGCCCAGGCTTTATCAGCCAACYGTGGAGCTCTCCCTGCCTAACCGCGGAGTCAGGACTGCTCTCGGCTGGCTGGTCCAGGGCTGCAAAACCACGTCAGCTGTGGCCAGCCCTGGACACTGCTCCCCTCCTGCAGCCTTCCAGCCCTGCAAAGGGGACAGCGAAACCATTGAACAAAGGAGGCCGAAAACCTGCACAAGCCACAAAATAAAAATTCTGCCCATCCACCAGCAGGAAAAAAATGCAAGGAGAAAGTGCAGAAACATGACAGATAGCCACTGCACCATGTTCGACCTTAAAACCTTAGGCACAGGTAGAGCGGAGCCCAATGTTGAACCGAGGTAACACGATAAGGCAAATGKCTTCAAACCGAAGAGAAGCTTGTCCCCAGAAATCTGGATGCTGGAAATGCTGAAATTAGTTATGATTTATTTTGCTTTCTGTGTTTGCATTGTGTTTCTATGCCCTCGTTTTTACCTCCCTGCCCTTTTACATGAACCACAGCAAGAATTTGTGTCAATTATCCCATCCTCATAAACAGCTGGTAGCCAAAGGTATGCAGATGTACACTGGGGAATATTAATACTTCATACAGAAACATCGACCACAACGGTTTTTTACTATTGATAATTTTTATAAATTTCAAACAAAGTGTGGTTCTACATAGTTCAGAATGGCCTAATTACAGAAAGTTCATTTTCACACTTTTTTCTTGTAATAAATTCATACATTCTGTCTTGACTGGAAAAAAAAGGACAGGTAATTCCCCAAGAGAATTCTGTGTTTTTTCCCTGTCTGATTATCTCTCATCAGTCACAATATACAAATACATCATCATCAACACCATGGAAAATATGCAAGAGTAACAAACTGTACCAATTCTCCGCTGGGCAGAAAAAAAATCTTAGCAGCTATTTCAGCTCCAGCTGCAGGAAGGTATACACAATTTGGCTTTTCTTTTGTTTTTCTTATTCTTAAATATTTCTAATCAYACCTTTAATGGCAGATCAGGCTTTGAGCATTTTTGGAAAGGAARCACATGACCTTTCTTGAATCCAGTCCTGTTTTGAAAACCTCAGAGTCTAAGAAAAGGAGAATAATGAAATGGCTTTTCATCATATATGCAACCAGAATATAAGACACACACAGCTTTGCTGTCACTGGCAAGAAAAGCCAGTGTTCAGACATGCCTTGGCCACAGCCATTTGTGACGGAGGTGAAGACCACTGGTCTGGTTCTCCACTCGGTGGGATTAGGATCGGGCCTGACTACATTTTGGCATGATTTACTAAATAGCAAGAGTTACATATCTTGGCGACTGCATTTGATATTACTGCCAATAGCGAAGGAGTCTGTTGGCCAACTACACCAAACTGGACGCAGGGCAGTTTCGAGGATGTGAAGTTTCTGCACGTTTCACAGAAGCTGGCAGCCAAGAGGGAGGAAGGAGATCCAAGGCAAGACCTTCCCCTGGAGGGCAGGGCCAGCCAGTATGGATSGAGAGAGAGCAGCAGACATGGACCAACAGCGAGAGAGCAATGCTCRCTCATGTGTGCTTTAGGCCTTGCACCTTAGACCTTGACTCACCTATAGCTGAAACTTACTGGCAACCGTTACTTTTAAACACTTTTCTGGTCACTATATCCTCTCCAAAGAGCACTGAAATGAAATCCAAAATCAGACACTATAATTTTTTGGTACATCTGCCTGAAAATGATGGTGTCAAAGATCTACATACAGAACAACTATACCTTAATGTACATGATAGTGCTGCTGGACATAAATCATATTCTAGACTTTACGTGAAGAGGTAATTACACCTCATTTGTCASAGATAAACCAATTAAAAGATTACCCTGCCTACTACAGAAAAAGTCACCAAGCCCCATTTTGTCTGGTCAGCAAAGCCAGAAAGTTGGTTCATGTTGGGTGCTCTCAGACTTGTCAGCAGCCTGATCTTTCATTAACTCCATTCTTTAAAAAAGCAAACCTAACAGAGTCAAACTGGATGCAACCCTAACGCGCTCTATGTGACCCTGCTGAGCAGGGGCGTTGGACTAGATGATCTCCAAAGGTCCCTTCCAATMTTACCAATTCTATGATTCTATGATTTCCATTTGCATCATATAAATCAACCAGGCAAAGGGCCCCAGTTACTCCCCAGCAACAGCTGAAATGGTTGCTTTAGGGTATAAGTTTGTAAAACGGAGACAGAAACAGGCAACTGCCTTGGGCCTCTCTGGTATTGTAGAAAGGTCTACAAAGGTGTACATAACTAGTAGATGAGCACTATCTGCTCAGGTCCAGCAGTGTCTGAGGACAGCTAAGAAACTATCAGCTCCCCAAGCCAGCTGAAACCTGAGTGCTGTGTCTCTACTACCCACAGCTACGGGGAAGTGAGTTACTAGCCATCCTCAGAGCATTCATGGTGCAAGTGTGCCTCAAGCTTTGGTCCACCAGGATGAAATGCAAGAAATTGCAAAAAAAAAAATTAAAATAAATAAATAAAAAAATCAGATATTGTTTTCAAAACCAAAGTAAGGAGGAGAATTAGTTATAAAGCAACCCATACCTTTGTAGTTATCACAATGGGGTGGTGGACTGGAAGAGAGGAGACACTGCTACAGCAATCCTCTTCCCCAGTCCATCTCTAGATCACCCCACAGGATGCCACCACTAACACTCCCTGAGAACATGACAGGATATACAGGGGTGAATGCTGCTCCTAGAAGGGTCTCCAAGTCTTTGCACATGTGCTAGCATTTAGTATCAGAAATGCGCACAAACAAAATCCAATACTGTTCCCATTTTACAGGAGGATATTGAGGCACCAGCAGGCAAGGGGTCACCCACTGTCACCCTGCACACAGCAGAGGTAGAAAGAGGATTCACCACACCTGACTTCYCCTCTTGAGTTCAAAGGCTTGCACTGCCATTTCATCGTTAGAATGAGATTCTTCCAGAGAAACTCCAAAGTGCAGGTTTGGGTCTTTCCATAAGTCAGCGACGTGACAATCCTAGTTTTGGCAGTTTCATATACACTGGGTAACCTTTTCTCATCACACACACGCACGTGCACACGCACACACACAAGCTTACTACATACATTAATGTGCAATCAAAGCTTCCTGCCCCTTTTCTCTGCTGTGCTTAGGACAGCGGTGGACAGAAGCACTGYTACGAGGCTGTGCAAAAATTACTGAATGCAATATGGGAATCAGAATGAGCTCACTTTATGAAGAGGATAAAACGGCTGCACTACAAGAAAATGTGACTGCACGTTTCCTTGGGGGACTGAAAGTAATCAATTCTTCCCCTGAGGTGCTCTCATAGCTTCGGTAACCTTTAACAGGAGTCATGTTCCTGAGAGCCTGGGTGTCATTTTAAGGTAAATGATAAGCACAAAATGGACAAGCTCTCTGTAGGACAAGATTAGCTTCCAAAAAGGTTCAGGACTCTCAGATCCTTTAGTCGTGAACAGAAAGCATCAGAAACCAGGGGGATTAGATATTATTTGAGGTCAGAAGAACCCTCCTCATGGGAATTAATCATTCTAGCCCCACCACAGTGCAACTCATAATTAACCAATAAGCTTCCAAAGGCAAACAAGATCTGAGCCTTTATCTACCTACTCCAAGGCTTTTTCTCGAAAAAGACCATTTACCTGCTTCACAGCTTTCCTGACTCACACACAAAGATAACTGCAATACCAGCCTTCACTRAGACACAAAGAAAAACATTCAGGTCCTTGCAAAGAGGATAACAGAAATGTTACAGACTCCTACTATTTTGCTCAGAGGCTGAATTACTAACGAGAGTTTTTTTTGGTTTTGCTTCATCTCCATTTTTAGTGCTTTTGTTATGTTTATTATTTATACATAGCATCACTAGTCTCAGGGTTAAACAAAAGGTCTCTAATAGGGAAAACTAATCACTGACTCTTGAATTCTAGGCTCCTAGCTGATCTTTGCCTGTTTGCAACCCTTGGTCAATATTTATCTTTGCTGAAGTACTAGCAGCTTTTGTGGGACCTAAAACCCACTTATCATCAACTTTCCATGCTTTCATGCCGCCAGAGCTGCTCTAAATGAGCTAATGGCTTATATAGGAATAATAACGTCTCTAACCACTTTATATTATACATTACATCCTTATGTGGCAGAGATTTGGTACAGTCTTTTAATCAAATGTCCTGAAAAGAAGTATTTGACTATAACATTTTATCCACTCATTGGAGCATCTAATGCTCACTGCCTATTTGCAATGCTTAAATATATTCCTTAAGGGGGATGAAATGTATCTACTCCATAGCCAGCACACAGTGAAAGCATGCAGTCTACTCAAACATATGACATTAAATGGCATTCAATTGAATTCTCGGCACCAAATGTGAAAGAATGTGATCCAGCAACCACAGACTGCAGAGGGGGYGGAGGAATAACTTATATTGTAAAAAGAGTTCAAAATGTTCTTTGTCACAGTAGCTGTCACACGTCTCTGCTTCCCTGCTAAGCCCTGCACCTCCACTTCATAGCCGACAGTTGCCACTTGCATCATCCCAAAATAATGCTGTGTGCAACAGGTTGTTCACTGTGCCATTTCAAAAGTAGTCATGTCATTGCTGCGTGAAGCCTCTCTGATGGTCCAAGTCAGAAGATTCTTTCCACAGCCACCCTAAAATGTGACGTTTTTGGTGCTCACCATCAGCAAGAAGGGCACATTTGTGATGTATCCGCTGGAATTAAGGAGGGCGA
Organism: Rhea americana; assembly: GCF_003343005.1. NCBI lineage: Eukaryota > Metazoa > Chordata > Aves > Rheiformes > Rheidae > Rhea > Rhea americana. Next base: position 522,184 of record NW_028186372.1, on the reverse strand, counting down.
GGAAGGCACAGCCACCGAGGCAAGCGAATGGAAAAACCTCTGGGCGGTCCCATGGTAGAGCAAGAACTCATAACCATGCATGTGTCCCTCTGCAGTAACTTGATGTTCAAGCAAAGTTGCCAAAAGGTGCGTGCATAGTAACTCTTCAGCTCTACTGTTGACCTAATTTAGGCCACATCTTCTGAAACAGTTTGATAAACAATGCAAGAAGCATTTTTCGCTCTAATACTGAAGGTGGGTTTTGATGCTCTCTGGATGTTTGATGCTCCTTTCAAGTTTATTTTTCCTGGCTTGCCAGCTGGACACCACAGTTCTCATGATGAAGTTTTAGTGAATTGTGAAGCTCAGAGCTTGTGAGAAAGGCAACTTTGATCCAGTGTCCACCCAAAATAAGCAAAAAGATGGATGGAGTCCTGAGGAAAGGTGATCCTGCAGTTCAGCTGCCAGCTCTCTGTTCTGCTGGTAAGCTTCTGGCCACCTCATTCTCCTTGGTTTCTGACTCTTCTGAGGCCATGCTGCAGGAGTCATTGTACATATCTGAAAAAGGACGACATGGGTACTGTCACTATGACACATCTAAAGGACTTTCCATCTACAGTCTTCAGGTTTCTTATTAGAAGCCTCAGGTAAATAAAAAATAAAATAAACAACCACAATTCTACTAGTTTCCTTCATGAAGGGCAAGGGAGGCTCTCTAGTCAATAACCAGCTGTCACATATGTGGATTTATTTTCCTTTTAAAGCATTAGGTATGGCAAAGAAACTGGAGCCATAGTTAAGGCATAGTTAAGGCTGAAGACAGAACTGACCTGCTGTGGAGGTGAAGGCAGCAGCAATTACCAAGATCCCTTAAAACCTGGCAAAAAATGCTAGTTAACTTTCAAGAAGATTTTTCTCCACTTTAACAAACTGACAAAAAAAAAAAACTTAAAAGAAACTAGTAATTTAGAATAAAATAGTGGTAGCTCTCTACTGTAGATCTCCAGGGAATGTGCCAAGCTTTTCTTTCTTCTATTACCAGGAGAAAAACAGGGCACACTTTGGTCAATTATGTTTAAGGACAGGCAAAAAATTAATCAAAAAATTGTAACCATTTGATCTGAAGAGTTCCTGAGATTCAGCTCTTCTGATGCAACATGTGTGGGTGTTAGATCTGAACAGTTGGACAAAGGGTGACATTTAGTTCTAGTTTGGCTGAGATCTCCGCAGAACTTGCTCTTCCTCCAGCCTTTGGAACCAGCAGTGGAAATACGATAAAAGCATTAATAGTTCATGAGATTTTAATGTTTTCAAAGCCAGACTAGAGCCACAGCCTTGACGCTGATCTAAATCCAAATGCCACTGGGTTATGATGAAAGCTATCCTGCTTTCATCAGCACACCCTGTAAACACTTGGGCTAGCTGTAAAATAGCTGCAACAGTTCAGTAGGAGAATAAAATTCTGCCTGAGAAGGGGAAGACAGTGAGACTGTGCCAAGATCAAGCTGCTGTGTCTAGCTAGCTCTGACACCCAAGGTAGCAAATTTCAGGCTAGCCCAGCTGTCTCACCAGAGACTACAGCATAGACTCTCAGCACCGGCTGAGAACTGCAATATAGAAAGTGCACTGTTTATTGCATCCTTCTTTCACTAATGGGGAAAAAAAGAAAAAGAAAAAAAAAGGATGGTTTCAAATACCAGTAAGACATTGCCTCTATTACCTGCATTGCTGTTCTTAATTATGTTGTTACTGTCCCCCTCTGCTGGCTGCAGTATACTGGAAGGAACCCAGTCACTTTTCTCAGAAACAAGTTTCTTCACTAACCTGAAATGCAGAGAACAGAACATTTTCCCTCATTCCCTGGGTTGTGTTTCTTAGAGGTGTATGTTGGACACCTATTTCCAAAGCTAAGAAGACAGAGATTACCAAGTAGGTGCAAAACATGTGCTAGGACCGAGGGCAGCCCTAAAGGTCACCAGCGTCTAGGCTTAAGTTTCAGCAGCCTGAGACTACGGTGGTGACCCAGGATCCTAGAACAAGCTCACATGCAAGGAGACTGTGTGTGACAATGAAGTAGTGGCCTTGGTCTGTCTTTGAGACCCTGGGCTAAACTCAGAGCTGAAGAAACTGAATCTTCCATATTGTCCACCCCTCTTGCTGTAAATACCATGCTAAGTGGATGGTTTTAGTCCATCTCCCATCATGGGACTTGCTCCCACCTCAGCTGCATGTCCCTCTGAGTGAGAACCATGGAGTCTGCCTGCAAGGGTCCTTCAAGGAGATCAGATCATCTTCCTCCAAATTTCCCATGGAATGAGAATTCAGACACTAGCCAGGTCTGTTCCTAACACTCACTGGTCAGCAAGTGAGAAAAAAATTCTGAAAGGTATATGAGCTTAAGAGGGCCAGATTCATTCCACTCTTTCAATCACTTCTGAGTATATTTATATTTAGCCTTATATTTAAGCCTAAACATGCTCTCAGGTTCACTGCTGCAGCTCTGTTGAAGGCATGGGGATTTTACTGATGTATCCTATGGGAGGAGGCTACCTTTGATAGTTGTCTTTTTTGCTTGAAGGTGTCAATAGCCCAGATATTCCCCCCTCTTTCCCTTTATGCAAATGTCTGTCCTCTTGAGCCTCATGCCACAAGCACTTTGGATGAAAACTAACTACGTGGATTTCATCAAAGCTGCTCATCTGTTCATGGCCCTCATTGCCTCCTTCACATTCCTGTCAGGGGGCTGAGWGGATTCTGCTCGATTTTGAAGATGTTTTTACGTTCTTCTAAACATCTTCCACCTTTTCCAGAAAGTTACAGCTGCTCTAGCTGCTATATTCTGTCTCTCTACTGTACTTACCACTGTCCGTTTTCTCCYTCCTGCACAAACTGCACTAAATCTCCATCTTCTAGTGTAAGGGAATCTGRGAAACAGCTGTCAAAACTGCCTTCTACCCGGAAAAGATTGGTCCCCTAGAATGAATGGAATAATGCACCAGAAATACAGTCACCATGGATGAAAAAACACTGTGCAAGAGAGAGATGCTTTGGTTAAATACAGAATTAGGCATTATAAGCAGTCAGAGACTTCATCTCTAGGGAATTCTGTTACTTTTTGTTCTTTTTATTATGCCCAGGTTAAACGTTATTCAATTTTATGACAGAACTAGCCTGAGCATTCAGGTGTTAGAATTAATCAACCTGTCATTATTCTGACAAAGAAATTGGGCTTGAGACATAAGCTTAAGTGACCTGGAAAAATCTGAAATTACTTATTTTTAAAGGGCTCACAGCTTTCTCCCACTAAGTTAATGTTAGRAGTTACTTACTCCTATAAAGATAAAGCTGCAGCTTGCAAGTAAGAGTGACTTCCTATGACCCTGATACATAAAATAACCAYGGAAGAAAATCCCCCAACACCCCAGGTCACAGTCCTATCTCCTGTCTTCCCACACATCCATGATTTAAGGCTGGTGTAAAAACAAACTCTGCAGTTTAAGTCTTGTTCTTAATAGATGAGAAGGTTGCATTAAGAAAGAGATTAGTGTATTTTGAAAGAGCAATTACATTGTTAGTGTTGGTCTCTTCTTCCATGTCAGAAGAGTTGGAGAGTTCATCTGTGCTGGAGGGGATGGCTTCAAAATCTTCAAATGTGTCTAGAGATGGCATCTGCCTGCTGGGCCAACCTTTTCCAAAAAGATGAAACAAAAACAGAGTTTGGTCATCAGCCCCTTCTAGACTCAAGCTTTTAAAAATAATAAAAGTCACAATTTCATTTCCCACTGTTCCACTCACTGAAGTACTCGTAGTTTTTATAGCTGGTTCCCTGATTTTGCCATAAAAATTAGGGTGCAGTTATTATCCTCTCTCTAAAGGAGTGTACTACTTGCTGTCATCTGGGGGAGGGCAGATTGCGTGGCCATGATATATGTGTGCAGCAATACACTGTGCACTTAGCATGCTGAATCCCTTCAGCTCACAATGTACCGAAAGCAATGGCTACGGTTATTTCCGTAGAATAAATGCTGTGGCAAATGATACCKTTGCTTATGTGATTTTCAGCATGGCATACTCCTTCTGTTTCCAGCTTACCTCCATACATTTATCTGGCACMTGAGGCCCAGAGCCATTGAATTTCATCTGACTTCTGATCTCCATCTCACCCCAAGGTGATACTACCACCTGAGCAAATTACAAGACCATCCCTTGAAGTAGGCTTGAAACGCAAGGAAGGGACAGAATACAGAGCAAGGCAAGGCGACAAACAGATTTTCAATTGTGAGGAAAGAAGATCTTGTTAGTATTTCTGCTATGAGCACTTTTGTTGCATGATTTGCATGCATAAACACCATAGCCCTGTGCAAGGTACCTAATGAGAAAGAGAGAGAGATCCCCCACCCAAGCACGTGACCTTGTGTATAAAACCATGCTGAGAGGCTGCTTCCTGAGGGAAATTCGGACTAAGCTTTGTAAGTCCCACCTGCCTGAGGCTCCCGGGATGGAAAGGTAGCTCTGTCTCTCTCTACAGACAGTGCTCTTGCTCCATGCTTTCCTTCATGCTTGATGCCCACCCCTTTTCTGATACTGATGACTACAGCCCAGCTAGGAAGAAACAGGCTTTGCGTCTATCAAGGGATCCTGCAGTCCAGAGAGGTATGAGCCGAGGGGAGTCAGTCAAATCATCTTGTGCCTTCCTCCTTACTGCACCTGCTGTAAGTTCGGCAATCCACAGGGACGTGGGCAGGGCAGAGGCTGAATCAAGCTCTTTACAGCTTGTGAGTGTTTGCTCCCAGCATGGCAAAGCAGTGCTCTGCCAACAAGGCTCAGAGCCAGGTGCTCATGCAGTGGATTTATGCACAAGCCAGAACTCCCAGGCCACAGCAAAACCTGCCCTCAGACAACACAAAACTCAAGCAGGGCAGTTTGGGGAGTAAACAGAAAAGCAATCTGATCTGGCAATCACAGGCTTATTAATAGGTTTATTTAACCCCTCCCCATTCCCATCCTTCCTCCTATAGGCACCAGTCTTGGCAACGTGCAGTCACGCAGCTGCGCAGCCCCTTCTCTTCCCTCCCGTTATACAGTGGCTGCAGCTCCACCACCGCAGGGAGGAGACAGCAACTTCCTTCCACYACAGCAGCATCACCAATCATAACCCTACAGGTATGGTTATGTCATCCAGGTGACACTTCTCAAGGTATAAGCTGGCCTGTGAAATGGGATTCATGTGCTGGGTTGTGAGGGTCCACACCATGGGTCTATACCAACAGGGCTTTCAGACCAAAGAGACAATTTCAACTACAGACTGTGCAGGCTATAGAGCTGGGCCCTGTATGTCAGTAGAACGACACCAGCAAAGCGCTACCAACTGGCTACAAGGATCCATTGGTGCTAGTGAGCATTTACACCGCCAGAGCAATTTCAGTCCAAATTCACAGCCTGAGCTACAAACACCAAAAGAAAAAGAAACTCCCCTTCCTACTTAGACAAAACTTCAGTGGGCTTCTGCCCCTGTAATTTGTAGGATGTAAAAGGCAGCAGCGGAAACAAAAAGGGTTTCTTACAATACCTGCACCTTCTCGGCCTTCCTCTTCCTTATTAACTGCTACTGCAGTTTCAGAGATTGCAGAGCCTAAGTAAGATYTACATGCTTCATTCAAGCTATAAAATAACACAGATCAAATTCTGAACTCTCTGACATCAGTTCAAAGAAATATTTTCAACAGTGCCTGATCTACATAAAACCAGAATCTGGTACATTGTTTCTATACCTGGTATGTCACTCCAGGTTGGTCTTTCATTGCTTTCAAAAGGAAATAGTATTCATTATATGGGGAAAATGGAGAGATATCTTTAAGTTAAAGGGAGTAAATGTTGTCATAAACTTATATTATGCTCTCAAATTGAGTTAATGATACATGTTTTAATTGCATTTACCTGTCTGTGAAGCAGATCTAGGTACTGGTCTTGTGGTGGAACCGGTACTACATTTAGTCTGGGCCAATATGGTGTTCTCAAAAGCATCTGTGACAGGAAGTACAATTTTGTGTCTTAAAAGTGAAATAGTGATCAGACAACCAGTACAACGTGAATTCCTGTATTGTCTCTGCAACTGGTAGTCTCTTTAACAGCAAACAGACTGGGCTCCAACAGTTGTGAAAAGATGAATAAAAAGACAGCAGCATCCCACAGAAAAACAGTAACAATCAGAGATGGTCTAAGAATAACCAAAAGAACCAAACAGAAATACTGAGGTTAATTAATGACACTGACTGCCAAGTGAACGGTGCAGTGTTCCATTTCACTACAGCTTCCTTGTGCATTTTTATTAACATACTCTCCTCGCAGCATTCTGTTGGGGATGGCATTTGGTTTTGATGCCCTCCATACAGCAATGAAAACAGACCAGGGAGGCTGCTCTTCCCTGCCAGAAATGAATGATATCACTGCTAATGAATGCATTTTTGTGGGGAAGTCTATACCTAAGCAAACTATCTCTTTAGTGTCATTAATTCTGTTAGAGCTCTAGCAGCAGCAGTATCTGCTGGCAGGGGGATGACAACGTTCATTGTTTCCTACTTAAAGAAACTCGGTTGCMTGTTGTGCAGTAAGACCACAGTTTTCAACTTGTGAGGACTAACTTAGTTCTGAGAACAGTACCTGAGCCCTGAAATATGCCCTGCCTCTGTAATGACATGTTATAGTGAGATGAGAACTATCCGTCATTGAAAAGAAGAGAGGTGCAAGSATCAAAGTTCGGGAGACTGGTGCTGGGTGTCAGGATGGTCCTGAACTTAGTGCTAGGGGTCATTAGCAAGAAATATTCTGCAAACACCAAAACCACTGATTCATCTACTGCCTCTGAAATATTTCTTTCAATCTCTCTGTTCTGGTTTCCTCTTTTGCTGGGACTGACATGGGAGATAGCTCTGAATATGTCACCAGTGCCACCACTGACCTGGTCACCTGCCCTTTCTACCAAGGTTCTGTGCAGAGCAATAGAGTCAAAAGAAATGACTCCTCAGCTTGCATCTCCCTCCTCCCCATCCTGCAAGGGGGCTACCCTGCAGCTCGGGCCCCCRGGGCAATATGCTCTGGCAGGTCCAGATGTAAAGGGGAGTGCTGGCAATGGAAGTTGGTGATCTTCCAGTGTTTGGGGAATGACTTCCTGGTTTAACTCTTTAGTATTGTTTATTGAACTGTAACCAATAATCCTGCTGCAACACACRGGTGGAAAGTCTGCTTGACTGAAATGAAACACTGCACTTTAAATGGATATTAATGTATGGGCTAGCCTCCTTCGCACTCCTCATGCACCTGGCTGCTGTTCYTCCCGTTAGCTGTAGCCCCTGACAAGGGAAGAGGGAAGCAAGTGCCAGACTACGGATGAAGGTAAGAAGTAGCCCCTCGGCTACCTATGGCTGCCTAGATCTCTCTTCCCCCTTCATGGGAAGGGGTAGAAGCCAGCCAGAAAATAACTGATCCAGCTCACAGTCTAGACCATCACCTCCCRAAAGAGGCACAGATCCAGGGGGTTAATTTAGGCCCATCCCTGAAAAAGTTGGTAAATATAGCATGCAGGGGACAGGCAAGAAGGTGACAAACTGCGTTTGCAACAAGAATGATCTGACACCAAACCTCCAATGCCTTTACGGACTCCAGTGTCATGTACCAGCAGTGATGAGAGGTGAATTCAGTGGATGATATCAAAAGAGTGCCAAACRGGCTTTCATGCAGGATGGAAATACTCATACCTTCAAACCCCAGGGGAGTTGGGTCACTCTTTATTTCATGTCTCTTGACTTTAACTGCAGGAACAAGGGGACCTGTGTAAAGTTTGCAGAGTCACAAGGCTGTAAATATTGTTAAAGGCAAAACTTGCTTTCCCATTACCTGACAACATGACCTGGAATAACCAAACCTGCYCAAAATTTAAAGTGTAAGATAAGAAAAACAAAAAGCAGCTTAATTCATAAGAATGACCAACAGCTAAGCTGTAAGGGGTGATGTGGATAAGAAACAGAGCCATTTTTGCAATAGGCATTAAGGCACAGAACTTGTATCTGCTTCCAGTCAGGTTTTGCAGATGTTTCCTCCCTGCCTTGTCCAGGAGATGGCACTAACTCATATGGACTTGCAGTCTCAGCTTTTTACCTTTACTGGTGCTTCTCCTGTTCCTGACTACATGTGCAGAGGAACGGTGATGTGACAGGGCTAAATTGCTAGCAGCAAGGATCAGGAACGCTGCAGTAAACAGTGGCCCTGAATGAGAAAATCCAAACACCCTGGCTAGGCTTGCATATGGCTAAGGGCGAGACAAGACTTTAGACATCTTATTTTGTCTCCTAAAATATTATCTTAAAGAGGCTGCAGTACATAAAATATATAATTGAAAAACATTGATTTTGTTTTCTAGCTTTTACAATAATTATAACAATATTTTTTCTCAGCCTTCCAAGAAATTTGCCCAACAGTCTTGTGGTGGACAGGATCCTAGGACAGGACTGCTGGACATAAAACTTTAACAAAATTTAAATTTCATTGTAATTCACACACGCGCTCTTCAATAAAMCATGCTAAAGAACAACTTAGGGATACAAGCCGCCGAGTTCATTTCTGCACAGCTGCTTCTTTCCATCTCCTGACTTAGGTAATAACTCCCTCTGTTACAAGTCTTCCCATAGCCTAGATAACTAACCATGTATTTCTGAAGCTGTTGCAGAGGACAGAGAGCTATGAGACTCTCTCTTCCTGTATTGTGCTCATCATTTCCATGTGGCAACGCCATATGGTCTAAAGAGCGGCAAAATAATTTGTAGGCAGAAGCAATATCAGATCCTTCTTCTGCCTATAAATCCCATGACGCTCTCATTTCATGACACTCCAGAAGTCCGTCCTTTCAGATACTTGTCATTTCATTGCACAGTCAAAGATCAGATTCACGTCCTTCACAGCTATTTAGGACGTACTGCATCAAGTACTGTGTAACCTTCTTCCTGATGAACAAGTAGCAAAGCGTTTGGTACAAATGAATTTAGCCTTTTTTCTCCCATTCTGTTTTGGTTTATGAATTGCCCTCTAAATCTTAAACTTGCAAATAAGTCCCTTCACTTCGTTCCAAGAAGTGCCAAAAGACAGTACCTTCCATTTTCAAAAACAACTTTAGACGTAGGCACCTATGCCTAAAATCCCACTGATTTTCAACACTATCAACTTGCCAAAATGCATAGGTTGCTCTCAAGATGAAACATAGGCACAAGTGTAATAACTTAAAATAATTTTTGTAGAAGTGCCTTTTCCCAAAATATTTACAGCTCAGGMATAAAACTTCTGCAAGTTCCCACAGGAAATCTGTAGGAGCCAATGCCTTCTGGGCATCTAACTGCCTTTAGCACTTCTGAAAACTTCCTTTCAATCAGTATCGCTAATCAAAACTGTGATTATGGTAAATATGCTTAAAGTGACACCTACTGCTACTCTATTTTTGGCTTGATTTCTGGCTTTTTTTACCTGATATTTACTAGGCAATGAGAAGATTCTGTCCTTAAAAGCAAAATTTCTAAACAGCTTCAAGGAAATGGAGAAATAATTTTTATTGAATTTCAGTTAATCCAATCCCAGGGAGAAGCTGGGAACCTAACCCCACATCAGCCAAAAATTAATCCAATTTCCATGGAAACCAGCACCACTCTTTGAAGCCTATTATGGAGAAACTGAGTAGAGTCATTATATATGCTTGGAGCACACCTCAGTGTACATTCAAAATGTCTTGGCCTGTCTCCCCACAAGTTTTAGACGCTCTGGTCCTGACTCTTCTCTTACCAGAACCTCCTGTATTTATAAAAATTGAGCCTGATGAACACACTCTGTTAACAGCGTTTGGCAGTAAATGCATCAGTCAGCAGGAAGGGAGAAGGGTAGCTAAGCAAGCAGCAGGACGGTACCTTTGGTCACAGCAGATGCATTAACTGTGGTGCTGATGGAGGAGGCTAGGGAAAAGCGACGGGTAACTTCTCTTTCCTTAGATTCTGGATCTAGTAGAACAGACAGATGCAATGCAGGGCAGGATTAGAGGTTAATAAGCACTAAGGGTTAAAGATGTCCAAAGCAAAGCAGCAATTGGAAAAGGGCAAATAAAAGACAGGTTGCTCCCTTAAAACAGCCAGGAAAGAAATCCTCAGAGTGAGAAGCATAGAAAATATTCAAATAAATGCATTTTAAAAGCACTTGCAATTGTACCAGTCTTAATACTATGGAAGGGAAACTTGTGCCAGTTAGTATTTTAGCAACCAGCTAATCTAAATACAGCTACAAAACAAACAGGGATGAGCATGATGATTAGAATGAGTGTCTACAGATGAGGTCTAGATTATTTTATAGACATTGAACTGCTTGTTCTGTGATGACTGACCTAAAATACATTGAAAAACACATATTCATGGGTGAGAGTTCACATTTGTCATTTMTGGAAGTTAACGGTGTGAATGCCTTAAAACATTCTCTGAGCCTTCAGCTTAATCAGTGTAAATCAGCTTGAAGAAAGTGAAGGTAACAGAGTGTTTTTGGTTTATTCTAGTTAGAATCGTGCCTTTTCTCAAAGTCAGTTCAGGAATGAAGGTRTAACTTCCTTACATTTCATTGTGAGGTGTGAGTAGAATTTTTAACCCAAAATATTTCATAAACCAATCAAAGGTGTAAACTAGCTGCTAGCTTCAGAGAGCACAAGGTGTTTCAAAACACACAGAGGTCATTAAACAGCTCCCAAGAGATTCTGTCTGCACATACACAGGGGCATCTGGGTGCCTCTTGCATCTGCCAACTGCAGCAGGATCATCTGAGATAAAAAATTGCTCACTTACAAATATTTCAGGATTAATTTTTAGTCTCTGATACTGTAAACCCTCTAAGCATATGTGCTGCTGTACTCAAGTGATTTTTTTCACTGAGAAATGAGTAAAGCTATTCATATGCTTAATATATCAGTTTCAGTAAGATACTTGAACACTTAACTCTACCAGGACACAACTCACTGGAAAATGGTATYAGAATTGGCTTGAAATATTCTGTTGAAGTTTTTCAGATTGGTCAAAAACTGTTTGTTATTTTCAGATTTTGCTTTTTAAGAAAATCAAAGATAGAATTAGGTTAAAATTAAATGCTTCTTTTTTTCACTAAAAATCTTCCCGGGGTAGATGATTTGTGTCACACAAAGCTCTTTGTGTGACACACACACACATGCTTATATGCTTTGCTGAATCTTAGCCCAGATGTTCCTAGATGGTGACTGTGATTGAGAGAGGCTTTTCCATTCCACGTGTCTCCTTTCTCTTGTTATCTCGATCTTTCTTTTTCTCGCTGTCTTTCACTCTCTCTCTCTCTTTTTTTATTTTTTTTTTTTTTGGCCTTATAGCAACTATACTACTGTGAAGATCTGTCAGTGATCTTAAAAGTCTCTTTCCTGCTCCTAACCTTCACATTTCCCTATTTCAGTGTTAAGACACACAAATTTGCTCTTCACTTTGTTTATTCCTTATTTCTACCTAGGAAACATCACTTTAACTGTATGTTTCCAGTAGAGTAGAAATGACCATGACTGGTTGGACTGCAATTTCTATTATGTTTTATTAGGCCGTAACATTAGAAAACCATACTAGGTCTCTAAAAATCTCAGTGTAATTTTAACTGTAGATTGGCTACTGTTGCCTCTGTAAAAAGACTGCAAATTCTGTGACTACCTCACGTACTTCCTTACGAATTTACTCATAAAACTGCATATATTCAAGTATGTCTGTATTCAGAGCTCTTAAAAAGCTTAAGAAAAATGAGAGGCTAAACTCTGCCCTTAGTGACAATTACAGTGGAACTATTATTCCACATTTATGCTGCTGTAACTACCCTTATTGATATGCAAAGAAAATTTAACTTTCTAATTGTGGCACTGGGCTACATCTACATCATGTTGTGCAGTTCCCTGCAGCTCTTAGMCAGCCTATGTCAGCTCCGTGGAATATGGACTTGGCCCATCAATAGGGCAGCTTTTGCAGCACAAGCCACGAAGGGAGATGTAGAGAGCTAGGGGTACAGGCTGCCACAGGTGGTGCTAGGTCTGGTACTGCTGCCTTGGGCGTCTCCACATGCAGGATGGTGAAGTTTCTCCTCCAGACATCAGCCTCTCTTTGGCCAATACACCAAAGTGCTTCTAGACAGTGTTTTCTTCCCTGAGATGTCCAGCCTGGTGAGAAAGTTCAGCAATGGTTTCAGCACCCACCTCCCACTGGCAGATGGGATCCATCAGGCAATCTTGGTTTCCCTTCCTTTTACGTGCTCTGAACATGACCAGACACACCAGGTCAGACCAAAGTGCCCTCAGCTCAGTATGCCATCTCCTGCCATGGCCAGTAATGGATCCTTAGACAAAAGGGACAGAGCAGGACAAGCCTACTGCAGTAACTTCCCTCTGACCCTCTCAGAGATTCTTGTCTGCTTTAATAACACGGTCCACGTAGTGCTAACACAGTTAGGTGTCATCATGGCCTACAGAAATGACCACGCTCTGCAAATCATCCGGCCTGTTTGCAGACTGCAGTTTCCAAGCTGAGTTTCCTCTAGGCCAGACCAGACTAATAACTGAACAGCACAAGTGGAATGAGCAAACACGGGATATTGCACAATGGAGATTTGTTAAAGGAATCTCAAGTCACAACCAGTTCCTGCAAGTCTTTGAGCTGAGAGTGCCTACAGCTTAGAGGGTGTGAACTCTTCTGAACTATGCTTTGCTATCTAGAACATGGAATGACTGAGTTAAAGGAAACACATCTAACAAGAAACGACAAATTCAGATAAAAGAGAGGATGGCCAAACCAAAAGTGCAGATCCAAACTCCTTTGAGCTACAGCATTTTCCCGCATTTCTGAAATCTGCAAGTAATCTGTATATTGTAATTGATTTCACCAACTAACAGAATCTGAAAAACACTCTYTTTTTTTGTATTTAGACCTTTGAATTAACTTGTCCATCTTGGATCTTTCTACYAAGCACAGCCTTAGCCTTGCAGCCAGAATCTTAGGGCTGCTCTGGCTCTTGGTGTGTTCTCATCTACTTAGTAACATTGTAATTCAATACTTCCCTGTTTCTCTTCATGCTTTGGCCTTGTTTCCTCTTGATGCTTAACCTCCCCATCATTGCACACTAATACTTCCCTGTTTCTCTTCATGCTTTGGCCTTGTTTCCTCTTGATGCTTAACCTCCCCATCATTGCACACTAACCTTTTGTCTCATAGAAAAAAAATCATTTACCAGAACAGAAGAAAAGCAAAAAATAGCAATAATATMATGAATAATTATGTTATCTGATGTGAATATAATTGTTCGATTTCATTTATATTTGCATTTCTTTCTTTCCTCTAAATCTCTTCCTAGTACAGCCATCACAGGAACATGCAATGCTCTCTACCCATAGATATTAAGCATTTTTTAAACATATAAGCATGAAGACTCAGAATATACCATTTTACAGATGCAAAAACAGAGCTGAAGTGACCCACGTACAGTTGCATAACCTAATTAGGGAACAAATGGCAATAAACCCCAAATCTTCTGAATCCCGGTTCTCCAGTGTAATCGTTAAGCTATGATTCTTTAATGGCAGAGCAACATTTAATAAACCAAAGAGATGCAACCAATGAACAATATAACACATCAAAACCCAGTGTAGCACAGCACAGACAAGACACTCTTCCCTTCAAGCCAGTAAACTGCTGAAAGAAGTTAGATGTTGTTGTGATTTAAAAAGTCTTCACATTTTGGCCTTTGAGAGAAACTGGAAACAAAAATTACTTGCACTTTGTACCCCAGGAAAACAGACGACCAGCCAACTCAAAGGCTGCCTTGCCAACACTGCTGTTGGAGCAATTTTTGGTAACAGGGTCTTTGAGAACAGGAGCCATATGTGTGTATCAGACAGGCACATTTTGGTGGGATGCAGCAGGACTTTAGGAAATAGTGATGGATGGCACTATGGGATGGAGCAAACATTGTGGGAGTGCAGGAGACAGATGGCCAGAGACCAAATGCTGCATGTGGTGATTTTACCTTTGGGAGGAGCTCTGCGGTTGGAAAGACCTTGCAATGTGAATCGCTTTCTAGCAAGCGCTGTGCGCTCAAGGTTAAGGCTGGTGGAAGCATCAACTAGGAGAGAGAGGGAGAGGGAAGAGAAATAAGGAAGGTAGGGTGAGCCTTTCAGCTTATGGGAAGGGARAGGTTAAAACTGGATGAAAACTAAAAATAAATTAAAAAATTTTGATTCAGTTCAAGCTTGAGCAAGAACTAATCAATTAAGAAGGTGACATGAGGTCAGGGCAGTTAAACTAGCTGAGTCAAACAGAGCCCCTGGGCTGAATTTGGCTCACTGAGTTTCAATGGAGGAAAAAAATAAATAAAAAATAAACCAAAAAAAAAAAAACAGGTGAAGGGATGTAGCTCTCATCAAAGGAAAACACAGTTTAGCAGCAAGCTCATTAAAAAGAATCTAGTGCCTTTCACTATGAAAACGTGTCATTGTGATCGGAACAGCAAGGCCACAGTGAGAAATAAGAGAAGCAGCCTTGCAGTGCAGGAGACATACAGAGAGCAAGTGTGAGCCATCACACTTCTGCTCTCCAGTACAAACACTGCAGAGTCTAACGTGCTCAGCTCTGAGCCTTACCTGCTGAAGTCTTTCTAACAGCTTCCAAAGCTGGCACATAGTCATGCACTCACTCTGGTGATTAGCTGCGAKGTAAGGAGTGCCATGCCAGCAAAGCTTACATGCCGGTCTCCTAAGTGAGAAAGCCAGCCATGCCACCTGACAATCACATTCACAGAGGTAAGTCACAGATGGATCTAGGTCCCAAGACTCTGAGCTTCAAAGATACGCAGTTACTCACATTGCAAGACAGGCAACACAGGAAAGGTTCATGGGAAAGGATCAGGAGAGAAACCATGGTCAGCTTGCCTGATTCTATGCCATAGGTTTTAACTAATAGCTAATTCCTCTTTTTTATTTCACACACTGTCTAGTACTAATCACTAGAGACATAAATGAAGACCAGAAATACAGAGGAAGCATGGAGAGACAATGAATTCAAACTGACTGACGAGTGACACACAGACACGCTGTGCTTCCAAAGGAAAGCGTATCCCATCACTTCTGGAAACCATTTCCAAATGTTTTAAGGATGAAAAGGTGATTGGCAGCAGTCAGCATAGACTAACAAAGGGGAAATCATGCCTGGCTAACCTGATAGCCTTCTGTGATGAAATGACCAGCTCAGGTGACAAAAGGAGAGCAAGGGATGTTGTTTATCTTGACTTTGAGTAAGGTTTTCAACACTTTCTCCTGTAACATCCTCACTGACAAACTGATAAAGGATGGACTAGRTAAGTGGACAATGAGGTGGACTGAAAACTGGCTGAACTTCTGGGCTTTGTGATCAGCAGCATGAAGTCCAGCTGGAGGTCAGTCAGTAGTAGCATTCTCCAGAGGTCAATAGTGGAGCTAATACTGTTTAACATCTTCATTAATTACATGGATCAYGGAGCAGAGCTCACCCTCAGCAAGCTCACAGATGATACAAGATTAGGAGGAGTGGCTGATACACCAGAGGGTTTTGCTGCCATTCAGAGAGACCTTGATAGGCTGGACAAATGGGCCAACAGGAACATCAGGATTGGCAAAATGCCAAGTTCTGCACCTGGGGAGGAATAATCCCAAGCACCAGTACAGGCTGCAGGCCGRTGGACAGGAAAGCAACTTGGCACAGAGGGATCTGGAGGTCCTGGTGGACAGCAAGTTGAACATAAGCCAGCAATGTACCCTCATGGCGAAGAAGGCCAACAGCATCCTGCAGTGCGTTAGGATGAGCATCACCAGCAGGTCGAGGGAGGTGATCCTTTCCCTCTCCTTAGCACTAGTAAGAGGCATCCGGAATGCTGGGTCCAGTGCTAGGTTCCCCAGTGCAAGAGAGACAGCCACATACTGGAGAGGCTCCAGCAAAGGGCCACTAAGACAGATGGGAGCATCTGTTGTATGTGAGGCTGATCGAGCTGGGATTGTTCAGAAGAAAAGGCTCGGGGGGGAGGGGGGGATCTTTTCAGTGTGGATGAATAGTTAACAGGTGAGAGTAAAGAAGTCAGAGCCAGACTCTTCTCAGTGGTGCCCAGTGACAGGAAGAGAGGCAATGGGCACACATTGATATACAGAAAATTCCATTTAAAAATATAAAAACACTATGAGGGTGGTCAAATGCTGCAACACGTTGCCCAGAGAGGTTGTAGAGTCTCCATCCTTGGAGATATTGAAAACCTGACTGGACAGGGCCTAAGCAACCCCACTTTGAGCAGCGGGGTTAGACTAGGTGATCTMCAGAAGTGCCTTCTAACCTCAGCAATTCTGTATGATCATATTGYAGGAGACYCAGTTCCCATATGGATTCAGTCAGGGAATTTACAGACCAGGCCCATGCAAAATACTGCTTTATATGTAGACAACTCATAATAACAGGCACTTATTGCAAATCCCAGCACCCTCAGTTCATACACTCATGCGTAAGTTRAACAAGTTAAAAAACACTACAGGAAAATTATTGGTATTTTTTAAAAGAAGGGTTTGCAAATTTAAAATGAAAGAGTGCTTTTCAACATTTTTTTTCCCCATATTCCAGTGGTCAAAAGCAAAAGTTACTTTTTTTTCTTTAGAAAAAAGACTTTTTTACCAAAAGAGTTTTTTTTACTTAATAATTGGACTTTTTCACGAAGAATCCATAACTTTCTCTTGAGAATGAAAACTTACTGCGATAGARAATCTTTTGGCCAATGGCCTTGTTTTCAGAGAAAAAAAAATATTTCCACATTTTTTGACCATCTCTATTAATAAATGGACCTGCTGTTATTTTAAGACTGAATTGGACATKCATGTCTTCTTTCCTTTTAATACCTTGCAATCTGATTTTTTCATATTATTAGAATGGTCTTTGATCTAACACTTCAAAATAATACTCAAAAGAGAAACTGCTGTTGAAATACTTTCTGTTCCTGCTACCTGCTACCACCAGGTAAGATCCGGTTTCTTTGCAGTGTTCACTTTAACCTACGTTGCACAGAATGTATCTATTGCATTTATGCCTTCAAATAGCGGAGGGTCTTTCAGCAACTGCATATGTATTTTTTTTTCTACCTTACACTAAGAGGAACCTATACACAGAAGGAGGAAAAATCCCTTTGACATAGAACAAGGAAATCTGTTAGTCCACTCCTTAAACAACCTCAGAATTAAATACAGCTAGAAAAAAAACTAAGCCAGAATATGGAGGGTTAAAATAATCACACTATAACCCCAAAATCCTATCTTTAAAGAACAAAAGTTGTCTAAACACAGCTGTAGTACATCAAAACTGACACTTAAAAATTCCTAAACTGCTAACACTCTTTTTGTGTTCAAGTTTCACAGTTCAGTCATTAGCTTTGTAGGACTGTGTTTTGAATACTGGATTTAAACAATATGTTTGAAGTATCTTCATCAAGTTCCAGAAATTGTGGTGCAAAGATAAAAATGCTCCCTTTGGAAGCAAAAACTCCATCTCAGAATTCCTACCTCTCTTTTGCCTGGTGCTTGGACTGGAATTCCTGTTTTTATTGTTAGATGCTTCCACGCTGGATGTTTCAGATTTATTTTCATATACGCTTGATGACTTCCTGCTATACCTTTGGACAAAAGAAATACAAAAATATTAGTTTCCTGCTTAATACCTTAAGAAACACTGAGTCAGATACCAGCACTAAGCAGCCTTTGTCACCCTCAACAGTGGAAGACTCAATTTCAGGAACAGAGGGAGGTTTCAAAATTTGTGCATCTGGTGAAAGTCTGCATCTGTGCAGGCATGTATGGTAAAAGAAACCACGCTAGCCCCTGCCTCTTGCCACAGCACGTCGTAAGTGAAATCCTTCATCTGAGTTGAAAGTGAAAAATGCAGGAAGGAACTGGTCAAATCTGCATGAACTCTTCTTGTAAATCCTACAGATTTGGAAGGAAGAGACGAGAAACTGGATTAGAAAAGAGGATGCCAGCTTTCCAGCCCTTGCAGCATGAGTGTATGTGGCTCCAGGGGAGGAGCGGTTACTGGTGGTACTGATCACCTAGAGGTCAGACCATGGGAACAGGAATATATGGGTTCCACCGGTCCCAAGATCCCCCTGTCTACCTCTTCTGTTTCTTCTGTTCCTCAAAAATACGAATCCAAGCAGGATACCCCTACGTGCAATCGAAGCACAGACTAAGGGCTCCCTCTTGCCAGACTTGCACAGGTGTAGACCTCGCAGTCATAACGGGATTAACCCGTTGCCCCAGGTTTCTGGGGAATTGAGGCAGCAAGCTGTTCTTATCTTCTCATCCTTGTTTGCCAAATGACTGGTGATTTAGTTTGGGTGTTTTAATATTGGACTGTTATCCTTGGCAGACTAAATATTCCACTCATTTCAATACATCTCCATGCTTGAAATACCAAAATACTCTGAAGTACTTTCCTGAACTGCTCATTATTAACATGTATCAGCAATTACCTTGCTCTTTACAATTAACATATGAACTTCTATACCTAACATTGGTGATGCCTGTCTTGGTGTAAGGGAAGGCCTCAGATATCATTAAAATCGTAAAAGCATTTGGAATACTAGAGATCTGTAAAAAACATTTCTAACTGCAAGGCAGCCTGGGAGAAACTGCTTTGTACTTGAAATTCTGACCTTCTTGTCATGGAACCTCAACCAACGTTGCTCTTGCCTCCTGCACAAAATCAAAATGTGATTTTGCAGCCTGATATCAGGTAAAAAATGGGGGGCACAAAATAAATATGGGAATAAATCCAAAGCACACTCACATTTCCTCCTTTTTCTTTCTCTGTTCCTTCCTGCCTAGGCTGAGATAACTGTGAAACATGCAGCTGATAGAGTCAGAGATTTACAGCTATGAGAAAGACACCAAAAAAAACACATCAACCTCTCTGAAACAGCATCTGCAGCAAAACTCCAAGTGTTTGAAAAATTCTGTGTATACCTGTGTGCTCAGCATATTTTTACATGGATGTATAACTAAATTGGTCATTTCCAGGAAAGCTGATACTTAAGCAGATGGAACAATAGTCTAAGTTTCATATATTTAAATAGATTAGAAAACAATACAAAGGATTGTTTCATTATCACTGAAATGCAGCAGTCATCCCTTGAGAGAGATACAGCAGCAATAGATACTGCGGTGCCATCTCATTCTAGGATTAAACACTGAAACTTGAGGGAAAGAATTTACAGAGAAAGGATTTAAATAGATTGAACAGGACTTAGTGACATTCAAAATCCACCTTTATTAAGAATACCAGTTCTGAGTGTGTCTTTTGCAAGAAAGGCCCTTGGAGACCTCAGCTCTGACCTTGAGTCAGCCCAGCCTTGCCTTATCTCATGGAGTTACAGTTTGAAGTGCTATGACGCCACATAAACAGATATGTCTCAGGGAGAGGGGGAATATCCTACAGACTCCCCTAATGTCACAGTACAGGGCTGACAATTCCAGTTAAACAGAGACATTGTGATACATGGGCAACCCAGGAGAGGGTGTGCCAGTGGTTAGATAAAATCTCCATAATTAATTAGCCTGCAACCACTGGCAGAGCCCTGACAATACTCATTGCTCTTTGGCTTATATTGTCTATCACCGGCTTAATAGCACTTTTGCATCCCAAACAGGCTGCAGAAGAGGCTCCACTCTCTGACGAACTCTAGATCCACCATTTAAATTCAGCCACTGTAGAGCCACCTCATGCTCCAATTCCCCTGTCTTTGCTTCTCTCTGAGACGCGCGTTAGAAAGGATCAAGGTGGCCTCAGCTTAGAATAGCAAATGGGACAGACTGTGCTTTGTTCAGGAAAGCCCGCTGCTTTGTTCTTTTATGACAGTTTACCATATTCTTCCAGTTACTATAATGAATGAACATCTGGAGCAGAAGGATCTAACCTTTTCTTCTCTGGAGTAGTTTGTACAGTAAAGACAACAAACATTTTATTTTTTCTTTGCTTAAACCACTCTAGGATAAATATCTAATCATGTGGTCTTTCTTCCTGGAGTTAATTAACTCTGCTGTTGTTTTTATCTACAATTTCTGCTTTGGAAACTCTCACTTCAAGAGCATTTTAAGAGGGCTATACATCTGGATTGATTTGAAATCTTTTTATGATTACATTTCATCTTTTATTGGAATCATTTTCTCCCTCTGTTTCCAAGGTGCTAGAATAACAGCGCTGCACCTACTTAAGATTTCTTGCATGGAGTTGCACAGCTCTCAAAGGCTGGCTACACCACCTAGAATCTCTTGATTTGGTTGATCCTGCTAAAATAGTAACAAGGAAACTTTTACAGCTTTGTGTCATGCCAATGCAGATTAAACTTGTCCAGAAACTGGGTCATTACAAAGATTTGCTGACATCTCTTCAACATCCCGGAAATGTGCTAATACATTTTGTCTAAACTTCTAGTTAATACGGAGAGTGTGGTTTTTTTGCAAGCCCAAATGATCTTTTTTGAAGTGAACTCTGCATTGTGATTTTGAGTTTCCCCACAAGCAAAACTTTTATCTGAATTTACATGGCTTTAAAGTATGTGAAGACAATTGAGTAAATTCATATGCAGGAAGCTAAACACAGAACACTAAGAATTTATGTGCTGCAAGGGTACAAAAACAAGCCAAAGACATGGGTGGCTCTGATATGCCATGAAAGCTGTGTTACCTGGTTATATTGGAGGAATTCATTGGTGCATGGTATACACTCTCAGTGATTCTTTGGTGTAGTTGGCTTGCTTCTGTTAAAGAGAAAGTAAAAAGAAATTGCTCCAAATTGTATGAATTGTTTCCTTGTTTGCCCAAGAGAGATAGAAAGAATGAAAGAAAATAAGGAAAGAAAAAAAGGGGAAAAAAAAAAAAAAAGGAAAAGAAAGGAAGAAAGACACTCTGCTGTTGAATTAATACTGACTTGTTGAATTAATACTGGAGGAATAAAACCAGATCCCAGAGTAGACCCAAAATACCCTTAAAACTTTGCTTTTGTCACATGTTCAGATTCAATGAAAATTTCAGGAGTGTTCCCTCTCACTGGAAAGCTGGAAAATCAGTGAGATTCTCTTGACCTTGAAGTATGTTCTCTCACTTCATTAAGTAGATAGCAAGGCTATCATCAGTGGCACAGATATCCCAGGCACAGATTTCTTAGGGAAGCTAAGAGAAATTGGCCCTTTTATTAGCACTGTTCATCTCACCTCAAATGGTGTCATTTGATGTGTGGTTGTGGAGATCACCACTTCTCCCCCATTTCTCGTTTAGCTTAGAGCTAAGCTTTACCTAGTTACCTCACGGTACTACCTGTGTGTTGTTCTGCCCAGTCTCTTCAGTCTTTATTATAAAATACATGTTTTCAGGCCAAGCACCAGGACCTATCTGCTGGCCAACAGGACTTCTCCAATGCATGCTGAAATGGGTCTGCTACTTTCTATTTGAATAGACACTGAAAGGGCAGAAGGCCACTGAGGGCAGTGAAAGAAACTCCCTTGGGAGGCTCATGGGTGTTAACTCAAATTTAGGACAAAATGTCACCTGCAACATACTGACAGCCAGAACTTCAAAGCAGGATGTCAGCACTGCCTACACGCCTCATCTGATCACATCCTCTGTGAACAGCCAAATTAGACCAGAAAGCTGCTGAGACAAATCAGAGAGAGACTGTTCTTGGATGCTCGTAACTGGATGAGGAGCTCTTCTCCGTTAGGAGCAGGTTTTAAGATCAGGGATGTATTGGAGGCAACATGGTCCAGTCGTACAGAATCATTTAAAAGTCTTTCCCTTTAAGCTCCTTCCACCACCACGGATTTCTCCTTTCCAAGGAGCTGCACCCTGACGACAGAGAAAATTCTTTTTTTGTCCTTCCCTCAGACCTCTCCTTCAGCAACTGCTGTCTTAATTCTCTCCTGAGGATGAACCGTAATCGCCACTTATCCCTTCTGCTGTGGTGCCGCATCTCCACTTCCTGGCTTTTTCTTTGAGACCAGTTTAGATTTTGGGAACAACATGATCCTGTAACAAGTCTACTTCATATATTGCTGCTGCAATCAAAATGAAATGATGCCATTTGAAGAGAAAGGCATACTGTCATCTTAAAGGCTGGAAACACAGCTCACCCAAAATAGCTCTTCTATCCAATTTTTTTCAGTGCAGAAGAGAGTCTTTCCCTGGCTGTTTTCTCTTTCCTCTGTACCTCTTCCTAGCTCTCTGCACAGCTTGGATCTAGGGAATGGCCATATTGGCAGTTTTCCCAGAATATGATAAAATTTTTGTGGCTTACAGTTTTCTTTGGGTTTAGCAACACATGTGCCTCAGTCCTTTTGCACATACAGCTGTCTAGTGGAATACATCCCCGTCCTTCTGAATAATGCTTTTGGTCAGCATTCTGGACAAACAATAATAAAATGTTATTTGGATGCCATTTGCTCACTCTCCAGAGTGAGCTCTGCATAGCTTCAAGGTAGCAACAGAGTAACTGCTGAGTGGACAAAGATGATGACATAGATGCTTACAAACTGGTTTCCAGGGCCAGAAAACTCAGACACTGAGAAGTGAAGAGCTAATGGAAGGAGCTACTTTCGAACTCTCAGATTGCTGAGGTCCTGTTTAACTTTGGAAGAAGATGAACCTCTTGTCAGTGAGTGGAAATCAGACAAAGGGACAGGGGCAGCAATGAAAGATTAATCTCTGCAAATCTTTGTGGGTGGGAACACTGGGAGAAAGGAGCACTCTGAGTAGGGGGTTGGCAGTAGCTATATTCCTGTCTTTGGCAACTGATTCACTGCCTTGCACAAATCCCTTAAACTGCATCCTTAATTTCTTTGCTTGCAACAGAGAGACAATTAAGCTCTTTGGGATGTACAAATCAAGGTGTTACCCACAGCCTTGTCAACATACCATGCTCACTGTACAGGGGGTGCATATGCCAAGTGTTTGGACACTAATGACCTCTATGCTAAACTATTTATCACATACCTTTGGCCACCTCCTTTGCCCTTTGCTCACTTATTCATCTCAGCTGGTTCCTTCCAACATTCCAACCCTCTGTGCAACTCCTCATTAAAAACTTCCCAGACAAACAAGTGTTTCCTTCTGTCTTCTCTCATAATGATGCATAGTTTGAGAAGTATCCAGTGTTGGATTGAACATGGAATTGAGGACTCTTCTTCCATGAAYCATTGGAAATAGAAACAATTGCTTACTGAACAAAGCATTTGTTTCCCAGCTCTCAGTCTTTCACTAAGGGCTTTGATTCATGTGATCATTTGGAAAAGGCAATGGGAAGGGTTGCATTAATATATAAGGTATAATTTCTGCCCTCTCTGAGTGCTGTGCTGCTGGAATCACAGGGAGAGAGCTTGACTTTATACACAGAGGAGGACCGAAGTCATCCTTGGAGGTGGAGGTCATTCTCAAGACCAGACTGAATAAAGCCTTGAGTAACCTAGTTCAACATCATAACTGACTCTGCTTTGAGCAGGAAGACTGGACTATGATCTCCTGAGGTTCCTTTCAAGCTGAGTTATCCTAGGATCCTAGGATCCTAAAAAAACCCCAATTAAGAATGTCAAAATATACATTTTTCAAAAACTTCCAGTCTCGATTCCAGCATAGGCTTCCTTGGAAAATCCCAAGTAACTCCAGGTCACAGATCTCCTGTGCTACACTGAGCACTGAGATTTCACTAATGCTCATACAGGCAGCATTCAAACTTCATTTTCTTTGCTGAGAAACACATACATGGAACATTAGTGCTGTTTCCTGTTAAACACATAAACACGTRGATTTTCTCCATAAACTAGTTTTCTCTTTTGGCAGCCTAAGAAAGTCAGCTTTTGCACTTTAGAAATAAATACTGTAAGGCATGTCATGGAGTCCTTAAATTGAGTTCTCTAACTGGGCTAATAAGCACCTAAATTCTTTCCTCAGTAGAGCCAGTTCCTGTGGGACTGACTGCAATGAAACKCAAAATGAAAAGAGAAAGGATGAAAACAAAAACAGAAACAAAAGACTTGAGTCTTTCTTTTTGTACGCATATATTGKTATGAGCTGGAATAAATTGCTGAGGCTAGTATGTATAGTTGTTTCACTCCATTTAAGGGGGTTGTAAAAACTCATTATATGTCTTTATAAAACAGACAATTAAGATGAAGATGACCTAGGACAAAGTTTGCTCAGGAATCTTAAGGATGTGGGTGGAGAGGCTGTGCCGGCATTGCTTTGAAGAGCGTTTATGGAAGAAGCAGACAATGAAAAAGACAGAGCTCAAGGGGAGAAGCAATGCCAGGGCCCTGGAATAGTTTGCAATGGGCCGAGCTGTGGGTTTTTTTTTTTTTTTTGTCTTAAAGGAACCTGAAACATGCATTTTTGGACTCTACACATTCTTGTTCATAAAAGGAGTTGTATTTCAGACAGCGTCCATCACTATTTTCTCTCAGCATGTAGAATAGCCTAACAGAATTTTGGCTATCTGTCTCAGTCTCCTTATCTTAGATAAAAAAGAGGTCTCATTACTTTAGACGCTTACAGGTCCTCAACCATCCATGTACTGAGCACGTCACTAATCATCTTCATGGCTACACCTCTGTGAGAGAGGGAAACACCATGAATCATATATCATGGGGAGCTACCTGAGAAAGAGAGATGAGATAACCGACTCACAGTCAAATTTGAATTTAAAGAAACCCCTTCAAACCCACAAAGCAAAAAAAAAAAAAAAAAAAAAAAAAAAATCCAATAAGACTGAGAGGAAAAACTCCTGTATCTGGCCATGTGTGTAGAAGAGGATTGTCATATTTTGCGTCAGATCTTGTGAGAAGATACTGGGTGAAGACTGGGACCCGACTTCCTCTCATGATGATGAAAATGGATGTGTTCCTAGGGCTGCAACTTGAGAGGGAGAGCAGAGGAAAATTCTGTGTCTTGGACTAACTGTTATTGGTATAATTACTTCACTCCCTGAGCCATTTCTATAGTCCTAAGAGATTTTCCTTGGTCAGAACAAGGGTATAAATGCCAGCAGTGTTGCAACCACCCACGAATGTTTGCTTATCTTTGCAAATAAGATCTGTTTGTACTACTTTCACTGGTAGCGCTGGACTACCCAGTAACTCATACCAGCAATGTGTTGTCCCACACAAGTACAGAAGGAAGGCAACATCATCAGATCACACTGTGTGTGTCCTACCTCTACATGCTTCCAGCTGTCCCGTCAAGACTTTGCGAATCTCTGAAATCCATGTGTTTTTCAACTCAACAGAAGATGCCTGAGAACACAAGAGAAAAAAGGTAAAACAGATCTAGTTAAAGCATGCTGCCAATCCTTTGGCTACCCTAAGCTACATTTTCTTTCAGTCTCACCCAAAAATGAAACCCTGTGGCCAACTCTGAGACCAAAAGAAAGCAGAGGGCACTTTTCAAGATGAAAAGATTATCATGAATCTAAGGTCCTCTCCTTGTTTTTCTGTCCAGCCTTCCAAGTAATTTTCTACTACTTTTTTTGCCCAAAGTCACAATCACTTCTATGATGATAAATTAGCAGTTTCAGTGCCAATGCAACAATGAAGTTCCCAGTGGCTAGTGTTTCTTGACAGCGTACAGAATAGTAAAGGTCAGGAAGCTGGAAACTTCCTTAAAAAGAATTAATTTGAAAAGAAGTACAGTCCTTAGAAAGAAAGGATGGTCATTACCTGAATGATATAGACTTCTTCTCTGCCATTATACCAGATCTCAAATTTCTTGTTATCCCCTTTCACATTTTCTGTAATGCCCACAGTGCTCATCTGTTTCAAAAGAGAAAATGAGAAGCTAGAATCTGGAAAATGTCAATGGTCTTTAAACTCTGTTTCCTCTGAGATGCATTGGTAAAAGGCTGCATTCACTTCTGCTCCCTAGGGAGATAYTGAAAGGAAAATTCAGAACATATATTTTTCTAAATATGATTTATCATTTCATTTTTTTGATTGTTGTAGCCAAAAATTTTTTTAAAAAATGCTTAAAAGTAACAGGTTAATGCCTKAGCATGGGTTTATCTTCACTACTTTGCTTGCTTGCTCTTAATCAATTTTTACTCCTATTCTGGCTCCTGACCACATACAGGTGGTCAAACTCTTTTCAGTTTGAGAAAGGTGGTGTTTTCAGCTCACCATCACTGATCTATTGGGGTGGGAGAGGAAAGGGGATGGGATGGGACTTTAGAGTGTAGTGTTCTGAATCTGTAGATTTAACAACTCATCTACAAGTCTGGATAACACCAAAAAAAAAAAGTTTCAGCGAACACACACAAAAAAAAAGTGAGTCAGGAGCTAAGTTTCTAATCAGACAAGACAAATAAAGAACTGAGAAAGAGAAAATAATTCTAGATTTTTTAAATGATAACTTCTTCATCGTAAGTTTAAACTCCAGCTGCAACTTCTTAGCAACTTCCCCTCTTATTTCTGTATTTTGTTCATCATCCTTGTTTTGACTTGCCTCAGAATGAGATTTCAAAAATTCAGCCACAAGAATCATGACATAATCAAGGCCATCTCCACAGAAAGAAACTTCAAACATTTACATCAATTATATTTACAATGACTAGTTCACTTCTTGAACAAGGCTCTATTACAACTCCTGTCTGGTTATCCTGTAATAGGTTTATAGCATTACAGTTGATGATGTTTTTAGATGTTTGAAGTCACAAATGTTATATCAATGGGCTTGAAGGGAAAATTTGGTCTACTTGTGAATCTTAACAGAAAATGTTCTGATTCATATCTGGAAATGTCACTCCTGTGAATAAAAGGGCCCTTCTATTACGCTGTGATTCATCAGTAGCTGTTCTTATCACAGAATATATCTGCTTGACTGATAGCAAAGCTCATGACAAAACTGAACCTGGAGGATGCTTATAGGCAGAACAATGACAGATGCAGCTCCATTTAGTCTTGCTCCTCTCCACAGGATGCTGAGTAAAGAACGCACAACGTGCTAGTTTGTATTGAGCTGCAAAACCAAGGTTCAGATATGGAGCTGCAGGACATATGGCTGGGTTTGTCTCCAAATCAAAACTAAAATGGAGATTCTATTTACTCAGGGTTGCAGGCTAGCTGCAGGTATGGATAGATTCTTCATCTTGCCTCAAGGAAATCTCCCCATCTTGTATTTAAAATGCCCAATGTGTTTTGAGAACTCTAAGCAGGTTTACCCCTCTCCCCTCCCATTACCAAATTTATTACCTTTAAAGAATTTTTAAAGCTGTAYGAAGCTGTCTTCTCATGGCCATCTGTGTTCTCCTCCCGCTTCTTGCAGAATAGCAACATCTTTGTGTAGAGAAAGAGGTGTCTCTGCATTGGTTTGAATCTAGCCAAGTCCTTCACCTTGTTGTGCCCTTTCTTGTGGTCAGTCCACACGTTGAAGGATCCTTGCATCAAAAGCTTACCAAGCTCACTGACATCCCCCTAGCAGGCAAGGAAAAAACAGAATCTAYGTCATTGTCAGACTAGGGTAATATGATGTATAGTCCTTTCCTCTAGTGATGTTTAAGGTTCCAGGCTGAGCCTGGTGCATAGCCATCCCTTGTCCTGGACTGGGGAATTGTTGCAGCTGGGAGCCCAGCTGCTCTTTGCTTTCTAAACCTRTGTGATCTGTTCCTATAACCATTAACCCACTGTTCTCCATGTCCATAATTCCCAGCTTGTCTCCCTATCCATTGTTAGTGTCTAAGATCAGTCTCGGGACCTTTTTGGACGTGCCACACTAGTTTTTCGCTCTGATAACTACAGAGTAAACAGCTTCTTCTAACAAGAACTGGCTTTCAAGACTCTTGAGTCCAAGGCAGAGTGAAGGGGCACTGCAGTCAAGATCTCCAAGCAAAGGCCTTGACTGTCAAAGATCCAAGTTCCGTTTATGCTCTGTTACGAGCATCTCATGTATCCCTGGGCAAGATCTTGAACAACACACAGATGTCTGAAGACAYAGACCAGTGCCTGGAGGTATGTAGGTGTGTAATTCCCTTCTATTGCAAAATATAGTCTTTAAAAGCTCTATCAATAGTTTCTCAGCTCACCATCTGCAAACTATAGAATGCTACATAGCCATGGTCAAAGAGGGAGCAAATGGACTAAAAAGCCATAAAAGTACCTGAGGGAGAAAGAGAGYGAGTAACTGCCAGACCTTTCTGAGTGAAAGCCCTTGTCCAGGGGGGAAATACTTCAACTGATATAAATAACATTTGGCTCCGATACCACCAGCACAAACATTTCTAGCAGAGTTCAATACTAAAGGGTGCAGTAATGTATAAATAGAGGAAACATGTATATGCTAATGGACTTCAGGAAATAATTATCATAATTATGCTGGTGGCAAGTTTTTCAGGGGGTGCTTTGTGTAAGCTTAGGGAACAAGCCGGGTTCATTATTGAATGACACATTTTCAACATTTTTATGTTCTGTTGATTATAAGGTGAAGCTGTTGTCTACCAGAAGGAATGTCTGATTTCTTGAAGCACAGATTGCAACTTYGTCTCCTTCTCACTCTCCACCCTCTACCCTAGATCCACCTGCAAAACCAGAGTTTGATTAGGTACTTTTCTCCTCCATACTGGGACATTATGAGACTCTCCAAAGTATTAAAAAACCCAGTAATTTTTATGTCTATCATCTCTAATTTATAAAGTTGGATTTTTATTCATGCACACAGTATTGTGTGTTCATATGTGCATGTGGTGTAAGCTTAYTGATGAAATGTAAAGCTAAATTAAAGAAATACATTTTACACATTGTTCTGACAATGGTGAGACCCTCCTGTCACTCCAGCTGCTATTCCTTGAGCAGKGAGCTCCAGAGGCTCAGTTCAGCTCCTGTGACAGATTTATCTCTTCAATCTTGGGTCTAGACTGGGGTTATAGCAAGTATATTCTGTCCTAACGGATGTTTATTTAAAGTGGAGGATTTCATCACTAACTCAGATATAATTATTTCCTGTTAGAACAATACACTATATTTCTTGTTTATGGAAATGAGAGATATATATGAATGACTCAGGTGCTCATGAGCCAACTACCCAGGCAAGATTCTGTAAAAAGGCTAGGATGATAGTAAGGAACATCTCTAAAACTTCTGCTCTCCAAGCTTTCCTTTACTTTTTTCTGTGTCTTTACCACACACCAAAAAAAAAAAAAAAAAAGCTAGGAATTTCTTACACAAGAGTTCAGCCCCTCAAACCTCCATGTACACATCTTCAAGAAGCAGAACAGTCTATGCAGCTAGCAGCATTCAATAGCTACTACAAAACCTGCTTTTCCACTGGCATAATATCCTTCTCCAAAAGGTGTTTCTACCACGCCTGTGTGGGGAGGACTCCACAAGCTGGGGTGTGGTTTCATGAGCGATGGGAAGAGTTTATTTGAGCATCTGAGACAAGCAGAATGGAGAGAAGAAATTATTGGGTTCCTCTTTCTCACTTTTGCCCCATTTAATAATCACGTAACAAACCATCTCAGGAATGCTGTCRATACTGGGCTACAAATGCAGCCACGAAGCACCTTTCCACATCTTTCAATTCAACTGAGAAAGCACTGGCAAAAGTCCATTTCATGGAAATCTGGCAAATTCAAAAGCAGAGACTGAAAAGGGACAGGAATGCTCTGTTGGATTCCTGCATAAAAATCTGCTCTGAGATTTGAAAGCAAGGAATATGCAAAAGTGAATGTGACCTCAGCATTTATATGAGCAGGGATCTGGATGGGGCAACATAATCTTCCTTTGAATAGATCCCTTCTGCCCAGGCCAATGATGTCACCTTTCCTGGAGAAGTTCTTCTGCCCATCCCTTACAGAGATGTTTAAAAACAACAGAGGATATTTTTGGTAAATAGCTGTAAATAAATTTAATCTGGGAAAGACATGAGAAAAGCTGCATTGCTCCTTTGGGGATGAATCAAAAACAGTGGAAACTGGGGAAGCAAAAGATGTGCCATATCCACAAGCTTTCCACATCCATGTTTACAGGCCCAAGTCTGCAAAAATATCAAAGCTTTAGAGTCCTTCTAAAATGAAGCTCTGAGAGACTGAAAATTAGCCATTACCAAAATGGTTTGGGGAAGCTTCCACAAGGTATTAATCCTGACACCTAGAAGGCTGTAAAGGGCACACTGCTACAACCAAATGGATTCAAACAAAAAAACCCCACAGAAATAGTCCCACAGATAAAAATGAAGACTTTGTTGTTGCAAAAAAAAGAAACTGTGGAGCAAGGCAATACATTCAGCAAACCAGTGTGTGCAGCAGTCACTGGGAACCCCCGGAGGGACCAGGAGGTTGTCACTGCAACCAGCAATTCAAAAGTCACATCAAAACCCACCTTATGCGGTTGGAGGGCTGGCACAAGGCCAAAGCGACCTGGCCCCAAGGAAAAGTTTGAGGAAGCCTAATAGCCAGCAGAGATATGTCCAGATGTTTGTTTATACTGCTTCAGAAAAAGCTTTTCACAAAACAAAAGCACTCCCAGGGAAAGTTTGTCTTAGGTTTTTACTACTGTGATGGAAAAGYGAACATGAGCTTTGCCACTTGCTTTAACAGAAACAAAACACCATGCCAAGAGCAGGAAAACTAAAAGGAAAATTGTCTACTAATGTGAATTTGGTTTTTTTTCATTCTCTAGTACAAAGAAATAATAAAAAAAAWTAGAAAGTTAAAATTAATTTACCATTCAACTTTAGAGGTCTCAAGTGTTTTATTGGGAGCATTTTAAATATATCTGGACAAATCCTTACTTGAAGTGAGTCAATTTAAGTCCCTGGCTATGTCACCCCATGTTTAAACAAAACGTTTATCTGACAATACTTCTTTACATCCCACAATTACASCAGGATAAAGGATTTCAACTTAAGATCTTTGCTTTTAAGATCTTTGTTCCTGATTTCAAGATTTGTTCAGTGAAGATTCATGAAGTATGATATTTTTGCTCCATCAGAAGAAATATTATTTAAGAATTCTTTCAGAACACACTTTCAGTGGCAGAAATAGTTAGATGCAGGATTTGACCTTGTTTGTTGAAGAAATTAAAAAGCTAACAAACTATTTTGGTTCAGCCAACAAATACGAGTATAGTAGGCCTCTCCTACCTGCAGTATACCTGGAAAAACTGAAAGTTAGATGTATATTATATCAGATATTGCTAAAATAAACTAATAAGGACTAGTAAGAACTCATGTTACAGTATTAATCTAAACCCAAGTCTCAGTGCAATGATGTATAGAACAAGAGAGTGGAGAAATTACTTCTGCTATAATCACTCAACAAAGAGCCCATTAACCACTTTGTGATGGGTGTAGCTCTTATCTGTGCACAGGGCTGGGGTAACATATATGCTTTACTTAGGTTCCTCAGTTTTGGGAGACGTAAGGTGTGCTTTGGGTCTATGCTGCTGTTCTGATCCACAGGCACTACAGATAGTCTGTGTGTCTACTAATATAACAAGGTGGCCACCACTTCATTTTCAACACAGCAGCATAAGAGTTTGTTTTCTTGTTTCAGATGTAAAGTATAAGCCTCAGGATCATCTCTAGCTATGTACAGCAGTGGACCTATGGCACACAGCTGCTCAGGCAGTTACATTCTTTTATAGAATAATGTTGACACAGAGGGTATGGTCTCTTAGGAAATTAAAACTACTGAAGCCACTCCATCCTGTAAAACACAAAATAACTCTTCCCACCCAGAAGTGGTTGGTACAGATCCCAGTACTCTTTCTGGAAGTCACATTCATCATAAAATCCTGTTTTTCTGGTGTTCAGACTAAGCCACATCATCCTGACCTAAAATTATTTGAATCAAACTGTTCATAACATTTTTTTCTTGGAGGCTTCACCATGCAGCTATTTCAAAACAGGCATTCACATCACCCTCAGGCCTCATTTCCTCAGATGCAGTTCTCCCTTATGTGTCATTCACTTCCACTTCTCACTCACGGACTCATTTTCCGTAAGCAGTACAAGTTTTTGTAAGYCAGTTGCCTTCAGTGGAAGCTCAGCAGAGAGATGTATGCATTTACASTTGCAGTTGTTATTGTGTATTTCAGACAATGAGCTTGCCATGCACAGGGATAGTTCCTATTACCCACTTTAAATGGAAGCCAAATTTTTCTCCCTCAGAGCAAGAGATTTGGAAATGGTTGAATTGCATAGGGGTCACAGACAGCTTGAGTAAATTTCTTAAGCTGTTGTTCCCTCTCACCTGCAACTGAGTTTYGGGTGTGATTAGTCAGGATTGCGTTAGTCCTACTTCCTCCCTATATTCACACAAACCACCATGTGATAGGTATGTTGACATGTATTTTCATCACCATAACATGCCATTAAGTGGCCTCATTCAAAGACGTGGCACAGGCTCCTGCAAAGTGTACCAGACACGGGCTCAGCACGACCACTGGTGAGATGAACACTGCATGGGTCAAGACTAGAGTACGAGCAACATCAAAAAATACCTCATATCCTGTGATTGCTATCTGATGCATGGAGTCATTAACCGATTTGATGATATCGAGCACTGTAGCCAGGGCCTCTTCCAGTTCAGCAGTACCTTCTGAGTTCTTGCTACATTTCAGCATTTCCTGATTAAACAAAGATATGAAAACTACTTGAAATCTTCTTATACCAGAAGCCACTATAAGAYAGTCCTCCTTGGAATCTGTGCTGCATAGACCAAGTAGCAAAATTATAGGGAAAAAAACCAAACCACCAGGATTATCACTGCAGATAGACAGTTTGAATTCTTGCACATTTTCAATTTTTATGGATTCATTTACAATGAGACGGGACCATTCTGGCACATTTACAATGACCTTTTGCATATCAAAGAATTTCATCCAGTTTTTTACTCCACATCTGCTAGAATGAAAACTCAGCCTTAATATAATAATTTCAGGTGYGAGGGGACTCACCATTTCCTTTTGCAATTTATTCCAGGAGCTACATAGCCTTACTGTTAAAAATGTAAATTAATTAGTAGTCTGAATTTGTCAGGTTTCAGGTTCCACTCATTAGGTCTCGGCAAGCTCTTGTCTGCTAGATAAAGAAATTCTGCTTAGTAGTAAGTCACTTCCTATGTAGATGCTTACAGACTCAATCTGTAATCAAATCACCTCTCAAATCTCTCTTTGTTAAATTAAATGAAACTTCTTTAATCTACAGGGCAGGTTTTTCAGCTGCTATATTTTTTGGGGGGGAAGAATAGGGCAGATTACTATAATCTTCCCCATCTCTGTGCTACAAGCTACAAACCTACCTTTTAAAACTTGAAATCGTTTTCCAAAGGACAGTAATCTCAAAGAACAACGCTGTCCTATAGCAAAAATCCATTAAACAGTATATATCCTGCTTGAAACAAGGAAAGTTACTCCATCCTCCAGCTCTTGCACAAGAAACAAGAAACAAAGTTCTGGACAAGTTAAGAAGCATGTGACCAAAGCCAAGAAATAGTTTTAAAAAAAATCCCACTGAGGGCTCAATTTCTGTAATCACTTCACATACAGAGATTCTGTTTTGAGTTCCAAATGTTTAGAGCCAAGTAGTAAAGGACAACTTTTGTTATTTCTGTGCATTTTTTGCGTGCTGGTTATCTCTGATACATGCTAATCAAAGCTCAGGACTCAAGTCTCCTCGTAGAACCAACAGAGTTATAACCTACGCAAATTCTGAAAGACACTAAGATATTTTGTAGTTAAGTGAAGTGCCTTGCCTCTTGTTCTTCTGTGTATAGAGAAGCTCCGAGCCTGATTCAGATGCACGAGTTGTTTTTCTACACTGTACTGTATAGAAAGCAGTAATTATCAATGAGTATCTACCTGAGATGAGCACCAGACTTTACATCTTTGCTAAAAGCATCTCGAATACAATTAAACAGATATAAAGCCACATATAGTTGGTACAGTTTTGAGAAGACATGAATCTCAAAGCATTTGGAAGATCCCAAGATTACACCATAGAATTTGAGATCAAAGCCATTCAGGACCGTGCTATTTCACAGAAAAAGCAACATGACGGTAACCAAAGCAGCAGGATAACTGATTACCATCACATTTAGTGATTAGTGATTTTGATGCTTGCAATCTGTGTCCAGTAATCAGCTGAAAGAATAGTTTGTTGGTTGCTAATGAGACAAGAGTTCCGGAGAGAGAATTCATTTCCAAATAACCTTACAAGCTTAGACTGGTTTCTTATTCATCACTATTGACTTGTTCCTGCCTTATACATCTGTTATTGATGTGAAAAAAAAAGGTGTTTAGTTAAACGCAAGTTTCACTTCAGAAGTGCAAGCTGTGAAGAAACCAAGGAATAGACTATTGGGACAATAATGCCTCACTAAGAATTGTACAGTGAGTTTAGCTTTGTTTCCCTGTGCTGATCAGAACACCAACAGAAACTATGCCCCAGAAATATATCCAGGAATGAATCGAGATGCTACTGGATCTTCTTCCTTCATCTTTATTACCGTAAGAATGAGACTTCTTCATTCTGGTGGATGTCTAAGGCTATGTGGCCTTTTATGTGGTTTTAATTCAAGTATGTCATTGTTTTCAGCCACATTTTGTGTTTGTAAATCACCTAATCTAAAAACTGTGAGGCTTATGTTCCTGTGAAACAAGGTTGAAAAGGGTAGGTCTCAAAAATCCCAAACAGTAGGGGCTGAAATACTTGACTGACCAGTGCTTAGAGACTGAAAATAAGATGTGTTCGTATGGTACCTGCTGTACAGTCTCTAGAACGAGGATGGACCCTTGCTCTCTGTAAAGCTTTTTAATATCAGCTAAAATGACGGTAACCAGCGGGTTGCAATCATTGTGACCCAGAATTTATAGCTCATCTGCCCATTGCTCATCATGGCATGCAGTTTTTTAGGCACTACTTTGCTACCACTTTTTCACAGATTCCCTTTCTCCTACATCTGTAAAAGCTCCAGCTGCCAGTGACTCAGTGCGCCATCTCCACGGATTTCAGAATCCTTGACAAGTTAAACGTCCTTGCCAATGTGCAGTTGCTGAGAACAAAACTGGTCTGACTAGCTTCAGCCCCAATGGCTGTAACCTGTTTTGCTTGAGAAGTGTACTCCTTGATCTAATCTTGGTTTTATTTACAGGCATATTTCAAATTAAAAGCAGAATCTGGTTTACTCTTGCTCTTCTGAAAACCTTAACATTTTCTCCCTTCTCATAGAATAACTTCAAGAAATAGAGCTAAATTTACTGGATTTACTGAATTTATTGAATTTCTGGATAAGTTGATGCAAATCTACTGGCTTCAGTGAAGTTGCATCCTTGTTAATATGCCCTTCGATATTTGGATTCTACAGTTTTGTGTAAAGCCAAAAAATAGGTTATAGAAATACCACACAAATGAATAAATGGCCACATCCTCATATGGTTTAAACTGGCATAATTTGACCGAAGCCATGGTAACTATTAGTAAATAAGACTGCTGCCTAAAATCTTCATTGCAAATTTCACAGTAAGTTTCATGACAGTACATAGCATTGCCTTGAGTCTAAATGCTTCAGAACAACAAGTAAGTAATCTTCACCAACTCCCCACTAGGAAAGTCAGTAAATATTGATTATATTTTAGAACTGAGGTGAGGAAAACAGAAATTTAAGCCACTGTCTTCAAAAAGGTCCATTGGTTTGAGAACTTCTTCTTACTCAGTTGAGACCAAAATTTCAAGCATGGACCACTCACAGTTCCAATGACAGTCAAATGGGAAGCTGGGATTATTTATCCCTTGGAAAGTTAGAGCTAATCTGTTCCCTGCTGGGCCTTTAAAAATGGAGGCCCAAAAATGAGTGGCTCCTTCTGACAAGTCCGAATCACAAACAAGGGAAAGCAGCAGGTTCAGAGAGCTGCAAAAGTGAAGTCTGCTTACACTAAAGAGCGTTTTATTTAAGCAGGACAGATGTCAGAGATAGGATTTAAATAATCAGTTTCCGTTCTCAAACTGTAAGACCATACTGATCTAATAAAGCCAATTTCAATCTCTATTTAAAGAATTAAATAATAATACTTGCTATAAAAAATGTAAGTTAGTTTATTTTTCCCAGTGAAGTAATACCAGCGTTTATCCTAAAACAGAAGACCGTCCTTTGACTGTTACCAACCTACAACTTAACATCACAAAGTATTTGTTGATAATGTGAGAGAGGATTTATTTCCAGTTAGTCCTTCAGAAAATAATGCTGATATGCAATTCTTTAAGTAAAAGAAGTTTTGCACTGTAATGGAGAACTTACCTTTAATAGCAACTGGTATTTGGTGATTCTTTGAACTGGCTTTAAAAGATAAGCATCTAGTGAGAGCTTATGATCCAGTTTACGCTGACACTCCTGTAAGGGACAAAAGAGAAGAAAAATATGATTGCTTTTAGAAACACAGTTAGGGCACCAAGATGTAAGCTATGGCTTAGTAATCTAAAGAGGGTACATCTGTGGATTGATGGAGAAATTTGTTCCAAGTGCATAGGAGTTTCCAGGTTACCTGTGCTACAGTGAAAATATATCTAAATGAAAGCTAAGGTTTAGGTTCAGCTTAGTGTAGAAATCTGGCATGCCCTGATCATGAGATTGCAGTCGTTTGGGGTTTACAAAGAAACCAACACTTCTTTGCCTGTAGGTATGGCCTGAAGAGCTCAGCTCCTGTCCAGGAACTCTACCTACTATCCTACCCGTCTAGGCTCTTGTAAAGATCACATATTGACACCTACTGAGCACCTGCTATCAGTATAAGAAGCATGCAGAAAAGTATGTATTATTTGTTAAGTTTTCTAAAGAAAAAAGAGATATAAAAGAAGAACAAGTTGTGATGGACTCGCATTGCCAGTCTGAAGTGAAATTCCACCTGAAAAAAGATGCTGTCTCCACATTGTCTCCAGAGAGCTTCAGACCTTGGTTTGTTCTGACAGTATTTTTCATATATTTGGAGCTCTTCTTTCTGCAACAGAAAGAGAGTTTAAGTAAGGTAAGAAGAAAGAATCCACAGAGCACCTGCCATTAATCATACTTTCTCTTATCTTCCAGCCTGCAAATGGAAGTGAATTAAGTCATAGTCATAAATCTGTTTATGAAATATACTGAAGCTACCACATTTGCTTTTTACTCTTCTAAAGTTAAACACTCCAGAAAGTGAGATTTATGAGGGGCCACACAAGGCAAGGAAACTGCAGACTGGAAGACACATAACCCTATCGCAGAAAGCACCAAGGAAGTCCAGTTCATGACTTTGCTAGAGACCATCCATGCAATTTTGGATGTCCATGCTTTTCCACAGTATCTACTGATTTAAGCTTTTTGCYATTAATTGGAAAAAACAGAGAAGCAGCACTTGTGAAAAGCAAGTCCAGGGTGATTCCCATTCAACACAAAAGAGGGCACATTATTAGTGAACTCATCTGATAAATCTGTAACAAAGAGCTATAAATTGCTTTGAGACCTTCAGAGAAAAGGTACTTTGTAAAATGAAGTATGAGTAATCTTCTCTGGACAATGTATATACGTAAAAGAACTACTGCTAGTAGTGAGGGCCATCAACTGTTCCAGAAGCCTATCCATGCACAATTTTTCCTCAAGGTAAATATAAGCAAATTTATAAGCCAGCTTGACTCTCTTATATCATCAATGAGGTAAGAGCATACTACTAATTCAAAGTAACTGAGATGTTAAATTCTCACTGAAGTTTACCCAGCAGTGACTTCTATGCGAGCCCCTGGCAAAATCTCATTGACTTCAGTAAAAACAAAGGCAATCCCTATGAAAGCAGAGATCTATTTCAGGCTCCTTGGGCTATATGGGCAGACAGAGACAGACAGGTGTTCCTCTGCTGCAGTCTCRCCGGGAGAACCATGAGCCAGGTCGGCACAGAAGCCCTGCCACCCTGCAGCCACRGAGCAGAGCCACACAGGACCCCTAGACAGGCTGGCTGTGTCCATCCAACTCAGAGGTCCTCATCTCTGTGTGCATCTTTCCTTGTGGACATGACCACAGTGAATCAAAGGMAACACCAAAAATAAGGCTCAGGAATTCCTGGTTCTCACACCAGTGCTTTCAGTCCCCTAGACAGTGCTTGGTACAGGCAAAGTATTTTCTTCTGGGYAGAGTTTCTACACGAAATCAGTATAATTGCTCTCTTCCTTTGTAGGCCTAAACTGGTGTCACCTGGATGAATCAGGCATGAAAGCAGAGCGGTGCTATGCAACACCTTACTGTGTCAAGGCTTATGCAACGCAAAAAGCTCCACTGCAATTCAATAGAATATTAATGGTGCTGTTTCAAAATAAGTGCAGAGTTTCCCTCACGCAGACATGATTGTTTCTACATGTTGCCATGGTAGGAAGTTAGCAGGGGGTAAAACCTGCAAAACTAAAAGTAAACAGAAAGTTAATCAAGCCTTACAATTTGATCCTCACCCACAGAAGGCTAATTGGACCAGGCAGGCAGAACAGAAACAGTGATAGTCAAAAATAATATTAGGGGCAAAAGAACAGTACYGGTTCAGTCTATAGAAAAGGTAAAATAATCACCGGTTACTTGCCACAGTGGCACAGCCCTATGCTAACACAAGCTACTGCTGTAGTACTGACATCAGCTCAGATAGATGTTTGCATCTTTAAATTCCACTTTAATTTTTGTAATGGTGTAAGGAATAGAGAATTACTAATGAAAGATTAGGATCAGGCCCTAAAATCCCAGTAAATAATTAGTTACCTAATTACTCAAATCTCAATCACAAATACTCTACTCATCTGTATTTTCATATTCAGAGGTTCTGACTGCCTGCTTGTACTTTTACACCAGGCTCATCTCTGCCTGTAATGTTTTTCCTTTCCATGGTGACTTGCATCTTGGGATCTTTGTAAAAGTTCACTCACAGTGTTTTCTAGGGCACTTCTGTATATTTCCAATTATCTTTATTGGGTGCTGAACTGTGAATATATTTTGCTTGAAATCAGAAGGTAGCCTTTGAATCCAACTCACAGGTTTGCAGTCAGCTGCTACAGTCCTTTTACAGCTACCTTCATTTTCTAAATGCTTCTTTCTGGCGCTGAATGACCAAATGCTCCAATTGCTGATTCCTGGCAAATTATTTTCTTTTTCTAAGGTTAGCAGTACGAGTAAGTAACAGTGGTAATCTGTGACGGGTCACATGTGCCAAGAACCTCACCCGGTACATATTTGTAAGCAGTCTGACACATCTTTTGTTTCTTCCTGAGCATTCTTGCTTTGGTTTGGTAAGGCTTTCTTCTTCTCAGCCCCATGTTCGGCAGATAAACCCAGAGCATCCCTCCTGTTGCTAATACTGCWGGAGGATATCCATCCTGCAAGGCATTACAGCACATGCCCCTCTTCAGCCAACCGTGTGGTCCTTGTCTACTCTAAGATACACCGTAGGGCTTTTATCAAGGTCAAGTGATTGCAGAAAAACTGCCACACGCATAAAGTTGAGCTGCTTTACTTGAAATTTGGCTTACATGAATTCGGAAAGTGGAAGGGAGGACAAGAGGGGCATTTC
This sequence comes from Rhea americana, assembly GCF_003343005.1. Lineage (NCBI taxonomy): Eukaryota > Metazoa > Chordata > Aves > Rheiformes > Rheidae > Rhea > Rhea americana. The sequence continues at coordinate 482,545 of NW_028186372.1, read as the reverse complement.
TGGCTCATCTTGCACCCGATTCTGCCACCCAGTTCCAGCAGAGGACCAAGAGAGGAGAAATATTCTGCAGCTCCAGGGACTGCTCCTGCCATCACCCAGGAAGAAGGATTCAGATCCACAGTGGCAGCTGACCTGGTGGCTCCAGTGGAGGTGGGAGTGTGTGGGGACATGGCAGGGGAATGACTGGCAGGGATGCAGCTGGGCACCAAAACATCCCACCACAGCTCTCAGGATGCTTTAAAGCAGCGCTGGAATCAGGGCTGAAAACTCCTGSTGTGTTCAGAAGGGTCAGATTCTTCAAAATGCACAAAGTTAAAAATCAGTCTGTTTCTAATCACAGGCCCCCCGTGAGGTTGCAAAGCTTTGCTCCGGTCAGGAAGGTTACACTGGTGCAAGGAGGGAGACGTGAAGGAGCGGATCTGCAACAATGTGAACTTCCTGCCGGAGCCAGGCGTCACCTCGAACAGCAGCCGTTTCAGCGTCCCGGGGCCAAAGCAAGCAGTCCTAACTCACAGGGCAAGCCAGAAGCCTCTGCTCAGCGCGAAGATGCGAAAGGCTGCCAAAGCATGGGGAACACAAACACACAACCAGGCTTTTGTTTGTGCCTCCTAAATGCAGTCCAACAGAAACAACAACTTTCTGGACTTTATGTGGCTTCTTCTAAAAGGAGAGTGTTAAGGAAAGTCCTTGAATCAAAGGTGCTACTGTGTGAGCAGAGACAGCTCAGGAGAGAGGCATGCACTTTCGTAGCGCGAGATTTGAAATAGGGAGAAAGTAAACGCACAACCAAGTGTTCATAATTCCCATTAAAATCTTAGAGATGTGGCACTGCTTGGGACTTCTGAGAACTGAGATACGCATGTTAAAACCAAATCTCTCTGTACGTCATACAACACATGGTTAAAAAAAATCTAACATGTACCTTGAAAAAGCAGCAAATGCTAAATGTAATGTGGAAAGTGGAAGCAGGAGGTCCTCTGCCTACAGAGACTAGGACAGATCTTCACATTCCTATGGAAAGAGTTCTGCTGACTTTAATGGAAATACTGGCATGAATTAGGATTGCATGATCCAGCCCCCTAACACAGAAGAAGGGAAGTTTCTTCTCTCAGAGTTTAACCAACGGCTCTTCAGAGCCTGATTAGCCCCTGAGACTAATTTATTTTAGTACAGAGTTCCAATAAAGAAACTACTTTGGACAAGAAAAAACAAACCAAAAAAAAAACTATTTTCAATTTTCTCTTTGACAAACCTGCTATCTTTAATATACCATTTTTTTCCCCTAAAACAGCATATACTAAACTATTTAAACATAAACAGTTAAATGAGCTAACTATTGTATATTTTTGCTTGGAGGAGAAAGCAGAGTGCTTTCCCGTGAGTTCCATTTCCAAGTGCAATGTAACATTACACGTTAAACATACGCTAACAGGTAGTTAATGAGCTGTAAAAAAAAATTAATGGAGAGCTTGTCTTAGGACTATAAACGTCCCATCATATAATATCAAGTTTGATAAATCTCAGTAAGGACAGAAATAAAATAAAACTAATAATTTCAAATYGAGTCTCCTTGAATCTGGCTGAGAAATGCAACCCCAACAACGCAGTAGCACAGTAGCAGGAATTACTCTCTGGTTATATTCAGAGTTAACGGAGGCAAGCCACTTCCATGAGTTTTGCGTTCAAAACACAGTGTCTTACTCTAGCAGCTTCATCAGAGTAACAGAACAGTAGTAACACACCAGAACAGGTTTTTCTTATTAGCAGGGCCTCTGCAGAAGTGCTATATCCACAAGCACCTTTTGTTTTGCTACAGGAAACAGTCCTAACAGTCGCCAGTAACATTAACGTGGGGGGCTGGGAGCCCTCGGAGGAGAGTGCTGCAGGACTTGCACACTGGGAGCCACAGGAAGCAAAGGCATGYCTACGTCTGACCAAAACCACCACCACCTGCTGGTTTGGGGCTTTCTCGTGAACTGGGCTCGCTCTCCTGTTAAACAAAGATGGGTCACACTTAYTAGAAGTACAGCTAACCCTCACCACACCATACTAGTTGGGAGATTTCTGCTTGGTCTTTGAGTTTTATGAGTGAGTAAAAGAATCAACCTCACAGAGGCTTATGGAGCTGGTGGGGTTTCACTACACAAGGACCAGCTCCAGGGGATTAAGTCCCCTGAACAGTGCAGAGATTAAAAAAAAAAGGAAGAAAAAGAAGAAGAGAAATAAAGAAAGAAAAAAAAGACAGCTAGGTGGGATAAGACAGAGACGGGATGTGCTATCCACACTCAGAGCAAGCTGCTGTTACACAGTCCTCCCCTTACTTGAAATAGCATCGTCCTTGGGGTACACCAGACTCCTCAGTCACAGATTTGCCTGGTATGAAAGTCAGGCCAAACATCTGGATCTTTTTTTTTTAGCTAGGCTTAAAATATTGGTAAAAGTCTCCCTCTTGTAGGCAGGTAAAGGTTCAAATTTTAATATATACACTTGTTAATTATGGCTTAATTTGGGAACATTTGCTTATGTAAATTTCTCTCATTTGCATAAGAAATCAGAATGAAAGAACAGGAATAATTCTGTAAGCACTGTAGGATAAGACTATAGATATTCATACAAACCCACAAAAGGATTTACTTACTCTTTTCAAAAAGCATCGGGCAAGAAGCTCGGGATTTTCAATGCAATTTTCTATCTCCTTAAGGAAAATCCTGAGAGGGAGAAAGAGAAGCAAACAATAAATCACATTCACACTGTGCTAGCTTCCATGTAAATCCAGACTAAAAGCTAAGTTTTTGTTGCAAGAGGATTCAGTGGGGAAGGTAACAATCCTGACATCCAAAGAAACACGTTATTTTAGAAAAGTGGGATGTAGTTCACAGTTGATTGCCTGAGTCACCAGTGTTTTCATTTGCTCACAAGCATCTGATGCATCTTGTTCCTCTGACTGCTGAGATTTATTTCCAATATGTAGCCCTAATGCCTGCCTCCTTTCTGGTTCTGAGGATTTTTCAGAACAGCTCAAAAAGACAGAAAAGCTCTGTCAGATGCAGTTGCTTAATCAGCAAGGGGTGAAAATGTGGGATGCAGGCCCAAAGGTGTCTGCAGTCAGCGTACCAAGCCTTCAGRGAAAGGAAGACCGGGCTTACAAAAGGAGGAGAATGTCATTCTCAAAATAGAAAGACAAGTTCTTTTAAAATGATAGGTAAACTAGAAAGAGATTTTTCTGCTATGTATCAAGTACTCTGGTATAATATTTAAACTAGCAAAATATCTTATTTTCTTATTATATTCAACTGTTACATCTTATGTGCAATCATTATCCAAAGGAATTTTTAAATTCTCACCTTGGCTACAGACAGTTTTAATTAACTGGGCTGAAAAGTACAGAAATTGCCCTAAGCTTTGTGTTTCAGAAGGGGTTTAATCCTGTTTAATCTTGTCCGTAGTCAGTATTCTATAGTTGTGAGCACTAGGTCAGCTATACAGTTACTGATACATGTCTATAGTGTGGACAAGGCTTCTGAAGAGGTTTATGATCACTCGAAGGATAAAATTCCTTATGAAAAGCATGATCTAAAATATCACGTCTTCTGGTGAGGGGATAACAGAAATACAGGACAAACAAGCTGAGCAGTAAGAAAACCTCCTCGCAGAGGAGTTTTGCCAGAGAAAGAACATYAGTATTTAGTCCTGTGACATTTACCAGTGTATCAGGGGAGGCAGTAAAATACTTGCCACTAGGGACATTCCAGATTAATGATGCCAGGGGAAATCAGTAGCAAACGCACAAAAGGGTTTAATCGTTCACAGACAAAGGGATGACACAGATGATCGCAGGGGTGTCCTCCACAGACGGGCTTTAGTGGATGTGCACGCACAGGCATAGGGAAGGCTGGCTTTTCCTGCCTGYGTCCATGTGAGTGTGACAAAATATTCTATATAAAGGGAGCAGAAACTACAGGAGCGGGAGGGAGAGCTGCCAGCTAGCACGTGCCTGTTGTGGAAGTCGTAGAGTTCTGGGAGGTTTCCAAAAAGAATTTCCTTTTTGTTCTGCAGCGCGGCTGGAATCAGATGCACTAAGTTGGGATTATCCATTTCTGAAGCATACCCCTGTGGAGGAGAGTGGAAAACAAAATCAGGCTATTTTTACCATGGAAGAAATACTGAGTTTGGGACACTAACATGTCCCAGTGCCTATGTACTTTTTGTTCTCAAACAGAGTTAATGTACAAATGCTTCTACTACACCAACTTCTTTCTTGGTCCCATGAATTTCTGAKGATTCTAATTCTCCCTGGAGCTTTTACCCCGATAGCTGTGCAAATAGTTTTAACCATAAATGCACAAACTGCTGTATCAACAAAAGATAAAATAATGTCCCTAGAAGTCAAAAGCCATTTTGGCTGTGGAGGGATGGAAACTGCTAAGCTTGATAGACACTTAATCTTCTTGTTACACTGCTTCATTGCAGAAGGGTCAGTCTGGATTTATCTGTTGAGYTGTGGTGTCTAGTTTGATTATTTGGTTGTTTCTTGTAAAAACTGGGTTGTGTTTCTTTAATACAAACTTTGAGAGAAGAGCGTTCTGAGTTCCGATTTTAAAGGTCAGAGTGATACATCAATAAATAGTTAAGAGCTGTCAGCTCTCGCAGATCAACTCCAATAATGAAACAACCACATGGATGTAAAAAGAAACTACCTACTCCTTCAAACCCTGCCCAAACGTAAGCATGACCAATCCCTCCTCAGCCCTCACCTTTCCACAGACAAAAGACCTCAAACTCTGCACACACATACTGTGTTGATATCCTAGTAGCCTGGWAAGCTCTGGGGTTATATTTGGACACACAAGTGGGGGAAGAAGGCTTCCTTCTTCTCAATCAGCTTCTGAGCCTACATTCGTAGCAATTTAGCATCTGGCCCTATGGAAATCAAAGGTGCTCTTTCTGAAACCTGTTGAGGATATTTTGAAGGGCACATTGTTAACTATTCCTCTGTCCATAACTTTGAGAACCATGCAACTTTTATCGTTCTGTTGGCTGGGGTCAGAGAAGGARCCTCTTCCTCGAAACTCTGAAGCAAGACGTTCAAAACAGCCTTCTTATTTTCCATCTCTAGGGCTGAGCTATCTTGCTAACAGAAAGCCTTTGCACTTTAAACTCAGTGATGACTTAAAGTGCCAGAAATCTTTACAGAAGCATTTGTCTTACCTCTATTATACTTTGAAGTTCTTCTACATAAACCCGTTCTGTTTCTATCAGCTCATTGATTATGTGGCTAAAAGAGAAGAAAGATAGAGAGCTGTAGTGTTTACCAACTCTGCAAGAAAGYACATATGAAACAAAAACCACTATTCCTTGTATATTGTTGTTTAGGTCTCTGACCTACACAAAAGACTCCTGTTACATMTTCAAATTTCATTTCTTCATATTTCAACATTATGCATTGTAGAATAGCCTAAATATCCCTTTGAATGCTATATTTTAAACTATACTTTGATTGTTTCTGTCACTTTTATACCTACAAACCTGAATAAAAGGAAGAAGAATGCCCTCAAAATAAACAAAAAAGGCTTCCTCTTCCAGTAGTAACTAACAACACTCAATAAAAGGATTTTATTTCCCAAGGTTATGTTTCTGTTATATATGCCTACAAAAAATAAACAGAATTTATGATTAGAYTTTAATACACTGTGAAAACAGGAACAAGATGGAGTCAGAAGTCTGAAAATATGAAAGTAAACTAGAAGAAAAAAATTGTCACTTGTCCTGTACTCTCAAAAAAACACTCTTTTTTACTAATTACTCTTCTGACCSAATGTTTTCAGGGTAGCTCTTCCAGAGGTTTGAGCAGTTTTACTAGATAGAAAAGGAAAAATGCTTAATATTCCTTTCCTGGTCCATGCTTCAGGAGAACCTGTAACCATGCAGCTACATCAAGAAGAGCCACATTACCAGAATGACACTTGCAAGGAACCTCTAGAGAAACTGGTGTATGGACAGTCACAAGCAACAGACAACCTGCGGCTTAAAACACAGGCAACTATTAGTGCTAATGCCAGCAAGCGAATTTGTCCAACATCTCCCCACTACATACCACAGGGTAAAGATGAAACCACACTCGCATCACTGATGGCAAGAAAGAAGGAACATCTTATGTTGTGCAATATGTTCCTACTCACCTGCTTCGCCACAAGTAGCGCCGCTTACATCTGAGTAGTCTAATGTTGGCCCACAATTCCTTTACTTACACCTTCTGGTCTTTTTAATAACTAATCTTTTTGGAGACACCTCTACCTCAGGAGCTACCTGTCACTTTACATACAGAGTTGGCACCATTAATCCCAGGCTCTCTCCAGGGAAGGTGCTTGCCCAGCATGTTACTGGCTAGTCAAAGACATCATGATGAGCCTGGGAGGTGACCTATGCAGTGAGTGCTACAGGAACTGTGATTTTGGCAAAAAGTGCAGACTTCTGATATTTTGGGAAAAACTTTCTAAGACACTAGATATGATAGAAAGCAGCTTCTCTGCTGCCCAGTGCCAGAAGTATACGAAGCATCTCAAGTCTGTTTTCTGGAGGAAAAATGGACGTTTTTAAAGTATCTGAGCCTACCATAGGAACACTGGCTTCATTTAGTTAACCTCCACATCAATTATCAATTGAGGGAATTATAAATGAGAAAGCTAAGTCTGGCAACAGAGAAAACAAATTAATCCTTCATTACTAACCACTGCTATTGCACCCAGTGACACTAGTGCAAGGGGATTCTGCCACGCTATCTGTGCCTGATCTCCTAACACCTAGCAGCCATACTCTAAACAGTATAAAAGCTCTGTCCACATTTCTCTGAATTTGCACACATCCTTGAACTGGAAAATAGCAYGCGTTTGGGGCATGCTCAAAAAGTATTAGATTTTGCCTTGTGAAATACATACATATATGTGTGTATAYATAYGCCGTTCTAATGTGCCTTCATGAGAATTGCCCAGGTGGTAGCCTAAGAATGCAGAAAATGGTTTTAYAGACATGAGCACTTGCTTTTACAGTAGAATGAAATGAGCAAAAACCCTTTTCTGCTTTAATTTCTGTTTTCTTTTAGCAGTTACTGCACTTTCTGCACAATCTAGCTGTAAGGGGGGAAAAGCAGATTGCATTTGTTCTGGTAACATTACCATTTGCAATGCTCAAAAGAAATCATAAAGACAATGCAAAACTAGTTTCTAGAGTCAACAACTTTCTTTTCACAAAATAGAAGGATGGCTACCAAACTGAATTAGCATTCCTGATCAAGTGCAGGACTGCAGTGGTTATCAARCTCAGTCACAAGCTTCAGTGGCAGAAAGTACCTGCTTCAGACTAACTAGTTTGAATTACATTTGTTACTCTATCAGTTTCAGCAGAGAAAATTGGAGATTCAGTTGTCCAGGTAATCAAAAAATAACACAGACAATAAAACAGACACATGTAGATATAATTTCCAACGCAAATTCCATGTTTGCATGAGCATGGCAGTGTGGCCATACAGACTGTGTGACATTGTAGCTGTGCACACAGCTGAAGTCTTTGCAATGATATGTAGAAATATTTTAATTTTAGCACACTTCAGAGCCAAAGGATGATTCTATTCTTGATTCCCTTGGTATAACCAGGAACTGTTTCATACTTATTGGAGAAAAGGYTTAGCATTGAGTTTCAAGGGGCTCTTCCATCACTTACGAGTTTTGAAATATCATTTTTAAATYCAATTCTAACCTAAATTTATTATAAGGAAAGCTCAAGTTTTGTTTACTGTTTCTCTTCTCCAGATCCAAAAGGCCTAAAATAATACAGAGAGTCTTACTAGGTTACAGAGTAAAACAGAGGGAGCTCTGCTTATCTGTTGTAACAATTGGGACTTCATGAGGTTGCTGTAATACTCAAAAAAGCACATCTCTGAAGAACTGCTGCATCATTTAAAAACCCATCACTGAGCAGGTGTGACTAAATCGTCACAAGAGAAACTTAATGTTTTTACCTACTGCAAAGACATAGGTCCTACATATGCTATTCACTTTGCTACAGAGCAGATTGCACCACGACTGACTGTGAACCCAACACAACAGCTAGCTGACAATCATACCTGAAAAGCAAATTATTAGTCCACAGGTTTCCTAGTAACTTCGTCATAGGCAAACAACAGTATGGTGCCTTTCAAAAGCACAACTCTAAGTAATCCAGTAGGGGAAGAGATGCCTTTAGAATATTTTACTATCCAAATTCTATGAAAGATGAAGCAAAAATGCATTAGGTTAAAGCTTAAATCTTTTCTGACTCAAAGTTCAATACAGAGTACCAGCTCTTGAATCCTCACTGTAAGAACTCTGTTTTTTTTATTGACTTACTAATTCTAATTTTGCTTGCAAAGAAATGTCCATTCAGGGCATTCAAATCTAGTTTCATATATAAAGAATATTTTATTAAGGGAGGTTCTGTGGGGATTCCTAAGATATTCTTGTTGTACTTATAGAATTCTTACACAACCTAATAGAAATCTTTAACAAGACTTAATTTTATTATTTAACATAATTCTGTATATAGATCGATACTAGCAGTAAATGCTTTCAATTTTCAAGTATTAAGAAAAACCCATCTAAATAACCCTTCCACACCTTATAAAGGTGTTCTCAGCCAGTTTATTGTTGTTGTTTCAGTGACATTGAAGCAGAGATAGAATCACAATGGTATTATTTATCAGTTCCTGGTTACAGTTCAAGAGCTCTGGGAATTCATTGCGATSCTCATATCTCTAAATCATGACTCTGTACATAAAGAGTAATAATTTTCCAATTTTTTTCCACAGTCAGGTAGCTGGATTTGCTGCCTAGATAGGGCTTTAATCCCTATCCAGGAATTTTCTGGCTTTTTTCTTTTTTTTTTTTTCCTAAAATTGTACTTTTTGACCATTTGYCCAGGGCTTCCAAAAATCTAGCATTCTGTCAAACTCAGCACTCACACTTTAGAGCTGTTTTTACACTTGCCTCTTAGTAGGCAGGGCCAAGCACCTCTCTGGGCTTTCCTACTTGGAACAAGAGAGTTGTGTACTTAAAGCTCCTGCTGCTCCCAAAGCACATTAGCCACCATGCTTCTGCATAGAGCCTGTGGGTGCAAATTCTGCTCCCAAGGATGTTACTGACTCACAGTGCAGTCCAAGAGCGTTGCAAGGTCTAATCCATCTATCTGTGCCCATGCCAAAGTCTCTAGATGTTATTTTACAGGATTATGACACTGTTCTTCTGGAAGTTTTCTGGTTTCTCTCTCCAGCAGCACAGTCAAGTACTGCCAACAATATAAAGCTATGCACTTGGCCAAGGACCTTCCAGAGACCTAAGAACTTCCCTGGCAAATATGCAATCAAAAAATAGAGATTAAAACAGCTAAGGAAGCTGGTCTTGTTATCGATGCGGGAAAAGCATTGAGAGGGTATAAATGAGACACTCAGGCCTGTGTGCCAGGACACTAAACTATGAAGTGTAGTAGAGAACCCACCAAATCGCACAAGGCACTTGAGATGGTCTAACAACCTAGAAAACTGGTAGTGACATCACCTGACTTACATCAAGCTGTGAGGGGTGAAATATTCACCATTTCTTCTGGGATGTCACAGGACAGTGAGGGCAAGGCAGCGTGCACCTGCTGTGGGAGTATCTATCATGTTTAAGGAAAATACAGTGCAGCAATTCACAGGACTACCATCACTGGCAATTCCTCCAACTCCCTTTTTTTGCTTGCACAGTGTCAGCAAACATAACCATGTTAGAAGTCACTTCTGGTGGCCAGCTGTATCATTAGTCCTCTTAGCATTGCTCAACATTTAAACAAAAGCTAATATTAAGAATGCAAACACACATTATTTTTAGATGGAAAGGATACTGAACCTTAGATAAGAAATYGGGACAAATGCAGCTAATCCATTGTCTTCCTAACGGCTAAGAATGAACCAGCACCAGTGCTCACCCCAGTGCTTCTGTCAATAACATCACAAAGTAAGCCAAAGGAGAGACAGTGAAGGAATAAAAAAGCATAGCAGGAAAATAAAGTATGTAAGTTAATGAATGACAGATCGTAGATATGGGCTCTTACTGTCTTCAGGGTTTTAAATGTAGCTCCCTCYGAAATCAGTGAAAAGCAAAAGGTTTGTCAGAACTACAGTTCATCCACTTTGTCTCCTTTTTTCACTACGCAGCAAAATCCCATGCAAATTTCCACCAGCTTCGTAGGTTTTTTTTTTCCAGCCCTCAATGCAGCTGCACACACTGTTCACTAGCCTCTACCAGCAGTGCTCCCTGCGACGCAGCAGCAAACACAGCACTGACATATCTGCCATCCCACCCTCCTCTTCCCCTTCACAGCAGAACTTAAAAACAGGAGACGGAGCCAGGAGGGAGCACTTGAAATCTTGCCCTTGGTGCGAAAGGACTCTCCGTGATTTGGCCAATAGGTATGAGAATTCACATGCTATAAACAGGTTTGTTGGTTTTGACTGTGTTTGAAAGGATTTAGAGGTAACCTCAGAAGAGGAAGCAGCCTGCAGCCTCCAATGTGCACTCAGCATTGTGATTGCAGGTAAGACCCAAATACTCCCCTCAGTGACTCGAAACAGAGAAAAGCCAGCTGCAGCTGGGATGTGTAGGGGTAAGAGGAGTAGATTTTTCACACCTCATTCTTCTTTCATTTCAGAGGCATTCCACAAGAATACAAGGTTTGGATGGCATTAGTCCAAGGGGGCCAGACAGCAGAACACTGAATTGGCTGAAGTTCACGGGCAGTTCTCACAAGGAYAGTTCCTTGCCAGTATCACTGCCAAATCCCCATCCCTGTCATCTCAGCAGTGATGGTGAAGGATTAGGCATCTGACCTGAAGGTCTGAGGTTTCCACGGAGTCTAAGAAAATTCTAAGGTCCTATCTGCAGGTATTTTTATTGCCTGTAATCTTTCATTTCACTAGAGAGCACATACAATACTTGCTGCTTCTCCCCCCAAAATATGGAGAGTCATCAGATTGAGAGAGTTCCAAAGGTGGAACAATGTGGTTCAAAAATACTTGACCTACCAGCTTTGCTGGTGTGGAAACAATGAGGTGGTCCAGCGGACGTGGACCTGAAATGCTGCTTGGGAGAGCAAGGCCAACTTTCCATCTATGGAGGGAGTGCACTATGTGTCTCAGCAGAGAGAGAGTCGAGTCACCACTTTGTATGGCAGGGCCTTTACTAACATCATAACTTGGCAGACCAAGGCACACACGCTCACTGATATGATATTGCCAGCTGTTCCTCCATCACAGGAAACTTTTTTGCTATGGAAAGCAGTTAAAATGAATGAAGTAGTTCACATTTCTTTTAACTATTGATCTGGATTTCTCAGGAAACATGATGACCTTTGTGGTACTAAGTCTGCATTTTCCCACACACAGGATTTCACACCTATTTCTTCTGTGCAGGCTATTTTTGCTTTGTCAGCCATGACATCCTATGGACCTGCAGCACTACTAAGAGCTCACGCATTGTGACAGGCTGCAGATGCTCAGCAGTTTCCTTCCTGAAATGACTCCTAGCTTTGAGAAGCCCTGTGGTGCCAGCACTAGAGAGATAGGAAAGGAGAAAGTGACAGGAAAACTCTTCCTACTTTCTCATCAGTGCTCTCTCCAGCCTGTTAGTCACCATGCTGAAGTGCAGGAAAAAAAACCCCAACTAGCTGCAAAACGGATCCTTTCCAACAGGGGTGAGAACGTAAGAGCTGCCAGGACAGTGAAGCACAGGCAAGAGCCTTGGAGAAGGAGGCTTAAAGAAGGGGAACAAGTCAGGGGCAAGCTGAGCAGGCAGGGGTGGTGGCAGAGCATCACCTCTACTGTTTTTAGACAAGGTCATAAGTGAAACCTGGAAACCCAGATAAATGCTAGTGTTAATTAGCGCCTTTCACTTCTAGTAGTGCATTTCTGTACCTGTCACTGTCCGAGCTGACATTTAGACCAAATACAGCTATTCACATAGCTGTATTGTGCAAATAGCAACGAGTGATGTTGTTAACCAAGTATAAATTAACYTTAACAGGCCTTTCTCCTGCACTGTGTTGCCTTGTTGGAACAGACAATTTTGGCAATGGGTATTTATATGAACTGGCTTCTTCTGGAAACTGAGAGCACACGACTAGGAAGATCCTCACCACAGCAACCATAAAGAAGGCATACATGGGCCCTATATATATTAGTAACTCTTCCTCCTTCCTTATTAGTTACAAAAGAATGTCTCACTCTGGTCCAAAAGGAAACGTAACTGAGCAGCCTGCCAAGTTCCCCAGGTTTGTCACGCCGTTATGCAGCTCTGTATCACAGTAATTCTGGTAGGGGCACTGCTGCATAGTTTCTCTGCCAAGTGCTACTTCCCACCTTAAAAAAGAACACCAAACAACAAAGCACTAAGCAGCAGTTATATCTAGAGTCTACCACAACCAGTTAATATCTGTTATGGCTAAACCTCAATGGTTTTTTGCTCATACAGTTGCTATCTGTGCATCCTGCTCAGATGGTAACATAAAACTAATCCTGAATCTTTGCTCCCGTAACTGTGTTTCTTTTCTAATGAACTCATTGTCTCACTTCCACTCACAGATACTGCTTCTGTACCGGGATTTGCTATTACAAGTACCTGCACTGAAATGGAGTCTTCTCCCAGAGGTGGATTTGGAGCTATGAAACAGAATTAAGACAGTGAACTTGTTAGGACAAAAAAAAATGTAAATCACCACTGGTATTCCAAAGTTATTATATTGCTGAAAATCTGTCCACATGACTGATGTGCAGCCAGCATATGAGGCATTCCCGCGTGGATATTCCGTATGTGTCTGTAAAAATGCACAGTGTTTGGAAGACGGAAGGTTGATGCACGTGTGAGTTAGACAGCATTGTTTAAAGGCTCTTACATTTTCAACAGCTGAAACAGCAGAATACCAGAATCTGTGTTTACAAGAGCAAAATACTCAGTGGAATTATTAAGTTAGTAAGCATAAAATGAACATTATTAGTTTTAAATCTATCTATCTGAGGTAGAAATCTATTTAAAAAGAGATTACTGGCTTAAAAAATTAACTGCTCTTCAAAAGCAAGAGAAAGGACTGTGTGGAAAMGCGTGCAGTGTGCAGTCAGAACTAGATCCTTAGCATGAACAGCAACAACTGGATAGGGCTGGACAGAAGAAAAGTAAGTGAGAGTGAAAACTTCTCTGTCTTGCAAAATATAACCACAGTGCTAAAGCCCTTAAGCATCTTGGCTCAGTACTTTGGCTAGTCTTAAGTGTTGCCAGGTTTCTGTTTCTGAATGCAAATAAAATATAACAAAATCACAGTTCTTTGAAAAGGAATTTCCTTTGTGTGTACTAGAATGGCAAAAAACTTACTATCCCAGTGGAAATGGAATGAACAACAATAAACACCTCCAGTTTTGAACTAGAAATTGCTACTACAAAATTTTAAGAATAGTCTATACTTAAAATCTCAAAATTATCTCTGTGCTATGGAATCAAAAGAAATGAAATATGTCAGTTGYTGCATACAGAAAACTTCCATTCCACCTACATAATTGTTTTTAAGAGGATTTTTTTTTGCGTTTCTCACAGTGCTAAAAGTACTTTTCCCAGCTGAAAAGTACTCTCATCTGAGATTGTGCAACAGTTTAAGTGAAACTTAAGCAATTAGTCAGTCCTTGTACTTTACCTCTTAAAGTGGAGTAAAAGACCACTCTGGATGTAAGAACGTTTGCTTGAATGGAACTTGATATTTATTACTTTATATAGAAAACATTTCTGATTTCCCTGAAACATATTCCTTTTTTTTCAAATGAAAGAGAGTAATGCTTTGGAAAAATGATGAGTGTTCTTAAAGCACATGTCGTGGCTGCAAAATGAATTCCAGCTAGCCCTGTGGTTAGACAGGAGTAAGATTTAGGTAGTATGTTCCCTCTTATCTGGAAAGTAGTGTCCCTCAGCGAAGACACGGCAACTGCCTGTGTATGTGATCCTATTCTGCTGCAATGTCAAGTCAAACAGATTTGCCCAAGTTACTTTACAAGTTCTTCTGATCAGAACGACCAGACCCTTCTTAGAAATATATTCTGCCACCAGAGTAACTACTTATAACATTTTGCTTTTTCTGAAATGATCTGATCTCTTCACATATAAAGAATTGTCCCATATTCATTGTTCCCAAAACAAATGACCTTTGGGGGAAATATTTTTATATCTCTTAATTAGCTGACCTATATTATAGGAATCAGAACATAGTTGTTAATGGAGAGGTAAATTAATTAAACTACTTACAGAGATGAAAAGACTGAGCAGAGGATTAAAGCCAAGAAAGAGTTGTTTCTCAGCTCTGCTGGGCAWCTACACTGAAATCTTGCAGCTCTGTACACAAACCTGAGCTAGCTGTAGACACTGTGGATGCTGCAGAACAGTCCTTACTGTAAGCCAAAATAACCTGCCAAGTAGCTGTGTAAATATTTGTCACCGACCCATATTTGTAAGCCTATCAAGCCCATCTGTGATTTTACTCTCTTAACCTTGCAGCTGTACCATTTCTGTTTGGCAATAAAGATATATTTAGCTCAGCCCAGTAATGAATTAGCTAAAAGCAGGTGAGTAATTTATAGATCAAATTTGCTACCAATGTATTATTATTAACGCTACCAAATGGTATTATTATTATCACTAGGCTTGAATATCTCTTAAATTTTACTGGAAATTTTCTGAATTAGTGGAGATTTCATTGGCCTTCCTATGCAAACCACATTTCAGTAGACTGTTATCCAGACCATCTACTTGATACACATTTCCTTGTAAAATCCCTGCATATAACTGAGAGGCCAACCTACAGGTTAAAAGGCTGCTCTCAAACTGTAGGGGCTGCTATGTAACTTTTTAGCATTCTTTGCTTCCCTGAGATTAACAGTATTTACATACAGTCCACAGAATCAGCATCACCATTAAATTTCAGTATTCTTCCTTAGAAATATTATCTATCCAAAAACAAGGTTTCTGGTTTCTGAGAGCTATGCAGATTTAGTACATCTGGGTCTTTCATTTGCTGGAACAAAGTATAATGCACAGAGTACTTTGAGGACAGGGGAAAAGGAAGTAAGTCTTCAYTGCACTTGCCTAAGAACAGCTTTGATTTGCTAAGCTGAAGTCTTTACAGGCGCTCAAGCTTACCAAACAACAAAGGAAGTTCACTGCTTTTAAAAATACACACAGACATATATACAAAATGAGGGTTGTTAAGATACCCATGCCGAGATTTAACCTCCTGTTCCCTGCTAGAAAGGACTAGCACACACAGCCACAGATTATATTCAAAATATGAGACCTCTAAAATAAAGGACTCTAGATTTTGAGTGTCCCATAATCCTGGGAAATTCACAAGGTTGTTGTGTCATAGAAGTGATTTCTTTTATTGCTCCTTTTTTCGTAAAAGTTTGAAATAAAATGGGTAAGACGTCTCTGGGAATGTAATAGWTTCTGACTTTCACAAAAACTATCATTTTTTTTCTCTATATTCAACCTGACTTTTCGGACAGAAACTTCTTTCAGTTCACATGCAGTGTATTTTTTTCCATTCTTTTGTAGACATCATATAGTGATATCCAAATACCAGTTGACCTCACTGATCAAACAACATGATAAAGGCTGACAATGCTTTGGATTTTCCCATGCAGAGAGGTTAACCATGATATTTGAAAGAGGGCTGGTTTAATAAAAGCAAAAGTTAGAGTGCTAAAAAACTCCAAACTTTCAAACAGACAAGACTAAAAATTAAAATTCAAAAGTAGGTTCAAGGAACATTAGGAGTGGCAGGTGGAGTGTCCTTAGTGAGTTGGAATGATACAAAAGGATTTAGGTACACGCGATTATGCTCTGAACAGACTCCTACTSAACCCTTATCTCTTACTCTGGAGCATCTCTATTATGTGGTGTTACTAACATCTCTCACATCCATGGTACTCAACTTTTCCTCATCCTGTCCTACAAGTAACTTTTGTTCAGCRCAGAGCCATACTCAGCTGTATTTTGGATTGGGACAGAGAAGCTTAACATGAAGCTACTGTTTTATTCATGTGAACGGGAACACAAATACTTCCCTGAAAGCCCAGAGGGAGAAAAGCTCAAGGGCTTTTGATTCTCCTAGGAGATCTGATCTTGACAGTTTTGTTCTGTAAGACCTTGGAAGACTGYTGGAGGAGAAGAATTAGTATTATTATAAGAATAACTGATTTTACTGACAACCTTGAGTTTGTGCTGGAGAGGGCAGACCAGAGAAATGCACGTCCCACTTGAAATGGAGGTGATGGATTTGATGAAGACTCCTAGT
The DNA here is from genome assembly GCF_003343005.1 of Rhea americana. NCBI lineage: Eukaryota > Metazoa > Chordata > Aves > Rheiformes > Rheidae > Rhea > Rhea americana. Next base: position 466,153 of record NW_028186372.1, on the reverse strand, counting down.
TCCTATTTGGGCTTCTTTCAGTCTGAGATATGACCCTAGGGAAACTTAATCCTGCAAAACCTGCTTCTCCCCTGTATTAAAATGTGACACTGTGCCAGAGTTGCAATCTATGGTCCTCATGCCTGCGCTTTGGTAGCTATCTTGACTATACCCTGCTATTAAGTATCTTTAAGAATCAGCATTCTGTGGAGCTTGGGAAGAAACAAACCAGCARGAGTTACATGACAATAGGAGTGCTACAGGGAAATAAAATCCTGAAAGGCTGAAATTGAGTTTATGGGAGCAGCTGGAACATATATTCTGCTTCAGTTAACCTCTTCTTGGCATGTTTACATTAATATGTAAATTGTGAACTCTATGAGTGAAGACCAAGGCCATCTCTCTCCCTTTTTTTTTTTTTTTTTTTTTTTTACATGTTTTCTCTGGGGTCATAATCTGGGGCAGAGGAGCCAGCAAGGATCATACTCTCTGCAGCCTCCACAGTCTACCCAGCTGAGACTGCTTTAACAACATCCACTTACCAACCTATAATCTGGATAACTTTTTCCACCACAGCACTGGAATTCGGCTTTCAGAATTTAATGGCAAACTTAGAGAGAGAGATTGTTTGTTGAAGATTTTCCAAACTTAGATAGTAACTTTAGAGAGCTGTGGGATAGATTCCAGCTGGAGAAAATAGTTCAAAGGACCACTTTACAGAAAACTCTCAGAATTGCAGATTGCCAGAAGAATTGTATTACCCTGTATTTGCCCTGTTTCTTACTTTTTCCCTTAAGCAGCTGTTAATGGCCAATGTTCAAGATAAGACAATGTGGCAGACAGATTTCTGGGTTGATGCACAACACCCATTCTTCTGCTTTTTCCCCGGAAGAATAGGATGCTTGTCGAGCCTTGCCTACACGGGAAATTTCTAATTATTTTGGTACTTCAGTGTCTGCAGAAAGAGCTGGGGCTGGGTGCAGTTGCGAGGCTGTTTGGAAGGTAAGTGCATGCCACACCAGGCAGGGCTATTACGGAGCTTGCAGCTCTCTGTGCTCTCTGGCCATGCAGTAAGTCTGGCCTGAGACGCCAGTGGAAGAGTTAGCACAGACTAACAGAACCTGTGCATTTTACCAACATTAGCATGTTCACAGCACAGTTCTTCAGCCATGTTCTTACACAGGTCAGATGACAAAGATAAGATTGACCTACAGCCAAAATTGTCCATAGTAGTTCATCCARCATGGCTATTAACCAAGGAACAGCATTTGAAGAGATGTTTTTGCAATAACTGGAAATGCAAATAAAGCACTGATGGCTCCAAATTAGAGACTATGGAGAAAGATCAGCAACAGCATATAGAACAATCAGGATGAACACAGGAACTTTACAAAGTCTGCAGAGGGTCTGCTTGACAGACAAGTGGTACTACATAGATCGGAATTCCTGTTTAGGTTCGTATGAAGAGAAAAGATGTCTGCTGAGTGAAAAACATGCGTGAATGTTCAAAAGGAAATATTCCATTTTAAACATTAATATGTCTCAAATCTTCCAAATCAACCTCTTGTACTCCTGGTTAATCAGAAGCTCCTGAAATGAAGGAAGTAAAGTCAGCAGTGATTTACTGAACAGAGCACTTGATAACTCATTGCCCATTGCATCACTATCAACACAAGACTGAGCAATCTCCCATGACCCTATCTGCTACTGCTCTGCAAACCGTACAACMATTTAGATCAGCCCAGTGTGGGTGCAAGTCACTGTCATCTTGATTAGGCAACTCTGTACATGCACTTTGTGCTGCTGTAAATGGCAGTGTGAAGTGTTAGGCACTTCGTCATCAGCTTGTCCACACACAGAAGCAGCATACTTTTAACTTCAGACAGATTTAAAAACAGATTTCAGTGAAACTAGTGTGGATATGTAGGGAGAAGACAGCAGTGYTTTGGCAGAAATGTCTGCATTTTTTTTAATACTACCTCAAGATAACTGTTACTTTCCTGACAGATGTGAGTGCTCCCAGTTTGTTTTAGCAGTACGTCCTGCCCTTCAAAGAGTAAGCTGCATCATTTTAATTGAACTGGTACAAAATCATACTAGTACCTCTCCTTATCTTTCCCCACTCAGCAGTGATAACAGGGCTGAACAACATCTTCAGCTCCTTGGCTTGGCCTTATGCCACCTGGAATTTCTAGGTAGCATCTACTCAAATACAAAAAAAGCCTAGGACCACCAAGTCCCTAGAGCATAGCAAAGCAARGTATTTTATGGAGAGGTGATGTTTGCTACTAGATCACTTGCTACAGTTAGGGGAGAAACAMACAGGAACTTTCAGGCCCAAATGTGCTTCTTCACTCAAGATGTGTTCAGCCCAAGGCTAACACAAAGCAGCCTTTATGTGTATACTCTCTGTAAACCCTGAGATGGATCACAGGGTGGGAGAGAGTAGATCTTCAGTTTTTCCAAAGTCCTGGCTAAGCACAGTAAGTAGCCATCTGATAGATGGTGCAGATTGCTCTCTTGACTGTGTGCTTGGTGAAGCTTCAAATGCCTTTCAGGTGCAACATGCACATTCCTGGGAGCCAGGGYGAGACAGAAGATACCAGTGATCCTAATCTCCCCGTCTGGCTACAACAAACCAACCATGCAGTGCCTGCCTGTGGCCAGCTGCACGCCGTAAGCCTGCCCAGAGCCAGCAGAACAACTGCACGGAGAATGAGTTGAGAAATTCCTGGAATTACTGAAGAGTATTAGAAAAACCTTATGAAGCAACAGCAAGCAGGTATGAGAGATAATAGCAGAAGTGGCTACTTATCCCACTTTGATRCTTGATTTAGCACAAATTTGGTTAGAAATTATGTGAATGCTGAGAGTGATAGCAGCTTTTCTCTGCCTTCCAGATTTTTCAGGAGCAGGGACTCAAGGACTTCAGAGAGCCTCCAGCACACTCAGTAAACCACTGTAATATTTTTTTTCYTCCCATTTATAATAATTTTCCCAGTTCTCAGATCTATTTGGATCTATGGTAGGAATGTCTCCTCCTCTTGCTATTCTACACAGTTCTWTCAACAGCTAGATCTCCCCACATTGGCAGCAAACACCTCACTTCAAAGATCTTCCTAACCCTTTAGGCTGTAATTAGAGTTTTAAGTGCTGGAGCCAATCTGCCTAACAGGGAAACTTCTCTGAAAACAAAGTTTTTGTATAGGTTGAAAGAGATGATGGCAAACAAGAAATGGCTAGTGCTTCTTGAAATTTCTACTGCTAGCTCCTCTTTTGTTAAGTCTGGTGAAAGAAAACAGTTCGTCCTGCTCATAAAATAAAGCAGYGAGAACACCGTTTCTCTTTTTAAAATGCAGGCTCCAAGTTCTTCCCTTGTATCAGGTGAGAGTTTTCATGAGTYGGGAAATTAGACTGATAACGATACCATGGGGGTTCAACCATAAAGCTTATGACGCAACCACTCACAAAAATCATCTTATCTTAATTACAATAAAAATCAATATTATGTTGYAGTGTGGACTTTGTTAGGTCCCAGATTTATACGCTGTAGGGAAATCTCTGTGTATGATACTACTCATGCCATATAAAAGAGGAAACTCATGTATCTCTGCCTCCTGYAGAGGCTCTGCATCTTTGGTCAATAGCTACTAAAATCAGGAATCTTAATTCCTTTCTCCTGCCATATGCAGCTCTGATGACTATAACAAGCACTTGGATGCTAACGCTTTTAGTTGCATTCCCTGTGCTATTAGTATTTTGGACGCTAGTCCACTCCTAACTTTAGTAATTCACAGACCTAACGACAGCGCAACTTTGCAATTGCGGATTCAGAAGAARGATCTGGCATGGAATTCTCCTTCTGAAAATAGCTTCTAATTCTTTACCCCGGGCAAAAACACTATCCTGTTCTACCCACGCAGTCTGAGGGTTCAGCAACACACTTAGCCATTCCCACGTTCAAAGCGATGCACAAAGCATTCAYGAAGCTCCCCAGTCCTTGTTAGAGCAGAGATAGTAACACTGAGGGTGGGACTGACTCAGATATTAAGATACACTGACTTTTAAGGAGGCTTAAATTCAAATCATATCCAAATTCTGCAGCTAGAACCTGTCATTTAAGGGTACAAACACCTTACGGCATAGGCCCACAGGTTGCACACTGCAAGATCCCAGTGTGCAAAGGTGTCTTGACAGCTGGCTGCTAATGTGCAGGAAAATTGATTCCAGATGTTCCACTGGTGCCCTGAACAAACTGTATGTGTATTTTCAGAGAATAAACAGTGAGTTTGGACTGTGCACATGCTTCGAGAATATTTTGCATATTCACAAAACTGCTACATGAAAATGTGATGGCTGAACCCTCCCAGATTCTTAAAACTGACACTCTTTCATTTAAATCTCATAAATGATACCTCAGACTCCAAGCCCTCGAGCTGGACACGAAGGAAGTTTAATTCTGTCTGAATATAAGCTCYATGAGAGCTCACACTCTAACGAGAATTTAATTCAGAAAGCAGGGATTACGCTGCTTACGTGACATACCACATCTGAGCACCAAACCACCACTGCCTTGTAATTTTCCAGCTTATTATTCAGTAGTAATAGACACAAACAAAAATCACCCGCCAGTAACGCTGCTGCAACTCCCACCACACGCACTGCACACCTATCACTTCAATAYACATGTTGCTGTGCTTATAACTGATCGCAGCAAAGCCATGTCGATGACTCACTGACAACACCAATACCATGCCTGAGATCCCAGAGGTCATCTCAGGATACAAGCTCAGGTGGGGCCAGAGAGTCCAGAAACAGGCATCATGCTTTTGTGTTTTCAAAAAGAAGGACGGAGATCAACTAACAAAGTCTCCCAACCCTTGCTGCAAGACAGACCAGAGAAACGAAGAGTGGATCTAATCCAATTAACCAGAAAATAGAGCAAATTTACAGGAAATTCAGTTTCAAATGTGACATGATATGGAAACTTTTCAAAATAAGTAGCAGTTAAATTAAGGGTTATCTTGAAAAAGTCATAATTAAGTCAGCTGTTTGGATGCAGTTTTGCAATAGCCTTATCCAAAACCACCAAGCCATAGATTTGCACATCTGCGTTCCCTCCACCACTCCTTCCCGCCTCTCTCCCGAGTGATTGTACGGCAGCAAGGAGACTCAGACAAACTGGTGAACAAGACGAGTCGATCCAATTCAAAACTAATCTCACGCGCACAAAAGGCACACTGGCTGCACCTTTGCTAGCCCCAGCRCAAGAGGTAAACCATCCACAGTCCCAGATGGACTACATGGCATGGGCGAGGGGAGAGAAAGGGGAAGCAGAGCAGCAGCAGCAGCTCTCTGAGCTGCTGTCCTAAATGACCTTAAACCTATTGTGAAACAGCATCACCAGAACAGACCTATGAATCAGATTTCCCTTCATAAAGTATTATCACAGAACATCTGACCAAATTGGCTTCCCAGGATAATGTTTGAATATAAATTGCGAAATATCACAGTAATGTAGTTAATGGAGATAATAAATTAAGGAATTATGGTCACCTTCCTACAATAAGTCCCAAAGAGGCTCCCTACAGCCACTGGTGTAAATGGGAGTCAAGTGAATATAAAAGACTCTCAGATTTCTAAAACATGAAACCTTTCATGGATACATAGAAAGATTTGAAAATGCAAACAAAAAGGCTCTCAATTAAATCATCATAAAAAGAGACTTTAAAAGTACACCTGACAGTTAAGGCAGTGATTTTTGAGAGTACATAATTTGGATTTTTGAAAGGAGGGAGCTAGTTTGGTTTATGAAATAAAATTGCATTTCTAGTTTTAAAAATCCGTGATATACTATATTGATTAAATATTTGCTCTCACGAATCTTGAGCCCTGAGTCTGAACTCTGGGCTGCACTATAAAAGTCAGGGCACAGAACTGCTGTTTGATCATACTTAGTCGGTCCTCTTGGAATGAGGTACATGACAAAGAAGATGTCACCTCCATGATCAGAGTCACTTTCAGCCCCCTGGGATAGCATGGTGACACTCTTCCAGGGCTTCATATAGTCCTTCAGGCTCAGACGCGACCAATGACAGACTCTGATCTCAGCCTCATAAAAAGAATTCATTTGTAAGCAGGTTTTTATATTACTTTTTCTTTTATCGGAGAGCACAGGAAGATTTGCTCCTACCTTCTCCTCTCCTGATGGGCAGAAATGACTAGAAGTACATTGCTCATATCAACAGCAAGAAATAGTAACAGCAGAGCAACTCAGCATGTATCTGTAGGAATCTCAATTCATTTTACAAGTCTGTGACGTGTGTATTTCTCCCTGTTCTCTTCAATCTTATCAACTCATTATTTATGTTGAAACAGAGCCTGAAGTATCCAGCCAGAGATGAGGCCAACTGTGCCAGATGGCTGTATCCACGCAGAGACTCAACCGGTCAAAACCTAGGTCCTGCAAGTATGGGACCAGTCCCATACTTAGAAACATCATTGCTGGAGAAAGGGAAGAGATGGAGATTTGTTTTTAAATAGGTTTTTGGCAACTTACTCCACCAGAGAAGAAGCCTACCCTAAGAATATTTTATGGGAAGATGTTGGGTAAGCAGGTAAAACAGGATTTTGGTTTGAAGAAAAGAAAAGGCAAGAATAGAGAGAGAAGAAAATAAGTACTTTTTTAATTACTAGAAAACAAAATTCTTGAAGTGATTCAGATAAAAGCCCTCTCACTGTAATTTCAGGTCAGAAGTAGCCTGAAGTCTGCTTACTTCACCCACAGAAAGGCCTCTTTTAAACTGGGGAAAATTCAAATTAACCAAGATGAGAAATTAGTGAGCATGAATGAAAGGGTGTTGAACCTTTGAACAGCTTTCACTCTTCAACAGAAAAGTGGACATAATTGTAACACAAACTGAGTGACAGCAAACAGTCGATTTGAAGTGCTGATTAGAAGCGCTCACTTTTGTTCTTTTATTTAAGTAAGTCTCATTTTGCTTTCCACAGACCTAGTTCTTGGGATCTTGTAACAATGTCTGAATCATTTTCAGGCATAATTACCCCCTGCATACACTTTATATTAAAAATATGTATTTCTACTCTCCTAATTTCAAAAATGTGACTCCCTGAAACYGTATTTCCTGGAATCTGCACTATCAAGACACAAATAACTCAGAAATGTTTTTGTTTTATTTTTTAAATATCTTTGGAACATTTGACCTAGGAAGGATCTGACTTGGGACTTTTTCATGCTGGCCTTCTGCATATTAAAAATATTAACTTAAAAATGCATTTTTGTGGTCATACTTGTTAGAAGTACAAGTGAAACATTGTTTTAGTAGTTAGTTGTGCAGAAAAGCCAGTGCTGTTTTATTTTTCCCCTAGTTCACTGATTTCAATTGAAAATTAAAACAGGAAAAACTGGTATCACTAGCCAAGAAATTACTGCCCTAGAGGTTTTAAAATATTTATCTTTGAGAATTTCTCAGTCCTAAAGGGATGAGAGATAACTGATAATGTATAAATGGGATGACACCTAAAAGGAACATATCAAGAAGAAATTTTTGAAAAAAAAAAACTATTCGTGAATTAGGGAAGGAACCAATAGGTATTGTGTGGGTAGGAAAAATGAATCGGGCTTTATTTATATGGTCATTTCTATTGATATTTTAAATTCCTCATATAACATGTCAAATTTACACAACTATCCACCAGCTTTTTCTGCCAGAGTGAATGGCCAATTGTAAAGAACTGTATTTTGTCTTACAGCAGAATCAAGCAGATGAAGAGAAATCTGGGAACTATGAAGTGTATAGTCACATTAGGATGCACAACCAGAGGAGGGAGAGCTTGAGCGAGAAGCTCATAAGGCCTAGAAAAGTTTTCCCAAACAAAACCTCTATTAAAAAAGCAACATATCCTTCCTGTGGGATCGGAAAGAAACTACTCAACTTTCATCCTTGCTCTACTTTCATTGCGTGCCCTTGACAACAGGATTTGTACCTCTGACCATCTATCCTGTGTCAGAAGAAAACAATTCACCTCACAAAGATGCTGTCAGATTTATGGTTGTAAAGTGACATAGAAACACTAATCATGATGATGTGCAATGGTTAAACCTCCATAAAGTCAGTGATGAGGTCAGCAATGATTCAGAGCAGTCACAGTCATATGAAAGCATGGAAGATACACAATGGGCTTGTTCTATATTTGCATTCAATGAGAAGTCTCAAATTATTGCAGCAGTTCCTCTTAAAACATGAGACAGTTTTACAGTGACTTTTCAACTTAAATTGAATGAGCTATTTCCCCTATTTATCTTTACAACAGCTTTGCAAAACTCTCTTTAAAGAAGTTATCTTTGTATCACTTACCTTGGTTTGCTTTTTAAATACTTTCATCTCAGCCTCTTGACCATGGGATTGAGTTATCATTGAAGTTCCTCAACAAAAAGGAACATTTCTAGGTTGGTTAAAATTTAGCCATTCTAAAAACAATTTAACGGAACTTAGAAGCAGGTGTTCCCTCAAGATGATGCAAATCACTCACCAAGCTTTGTGGGGAAGATGTAGGAGAAAAAAAACCCTAAAATGCACTCTCCCTTCTTCCTCACAAGGCTTCCAGCACGAAGGTGAAATAAACTGCTTTTACTCTGTGACCTACAAACTAACTAGCCTACAAGAAAAGGTTACTTAGCACTTGAGCGCAGCAATTTTCTAAACTTTTTTGTCATGCGCCCCATACAATACTTCTTAAAACATAATTAACTTTGAACTTCTAAAACAATTTTTTTGTTAGCTTTCTGTATGCCTTTGCCAAAAATATATATTTTTTTCTTTCCCATGTAGCGCACTGCAAGCGCTGAGGAGGGGGGAGGAAGGCGGT
>NW_028186372.1:455219-457215 GCF_003343005.1 Rhea americana | reverse complement strand
GCTGCGCGGGGTGCTGCGCGCCTGGGCGGGGGAGGAGAGCCGGAGCCGGAGCCGATTGGCTCGCAGCGCCCAGCGCTCCTATATGCTGCGGGGGAATGAGGCGGCGCGGGGTGCGCGCTGCGCTGCGCGGCCGGGGCGCCGGCTCGGCTCCGCTCCTGCTGTGGCCCTCGGAAGGAAGAAGAGGAGAAAGCAGCTCGCTATCCAGTTTTGTTGGTGAGGCATCGCAATCTGTGCTGGGTGGATTTTTTTTTTCTTCCTCCCTCTGCTGTCTAACCTTGTTCTTTTACAAAGAGCAGCCTGGATGTTGGGTTTGCAGCCTCGTCTTTGTGTAAAGTTGGGTGGTTAAAAATCGCGATTTTTTTTTTTTTAATCTGATTTCAGCGGTTGTAGGAGCCGATCTCTTCRGGGGAGGCGGATGCCTCGCTTTTTCCACATCTCTGGAATTGCAATTCTCTATTTCGGGTAAACAAGTTTTCCAACTGCTTTGTTTGAAAGGTTTCAGCACACACTGGATCCATTAAATCTGTGTACGCGGCTGCCTTGCTCATCTCTGTGAGCAGGGTTACATCGGGGATGGGGATTTCAAATTTCGGTGCTAAACGAGACCTAAACTTCAGCGGGGTTTTAACGCCTCTTTTTGGTAGCCTTTGTGTGTGTGTATACACACACACACACACACACACACATATATATATATATAACCATTGCCCGGAAGCCGGTTATATTTTTAAAACAAAGCAAAAATAAAAAAGTTGAGGAAAGTTTAAAAACTTGAAAGCCTCAGAAACTTTCTGTGGCCTTCAGAGTCTTTCTCTTTCCCTGCGGCGTGGAGGGAAACTCGCAGCTGCTCAAGCGTTGCGGTAAAAGAACCCATTCAAAGTAGTGGCGGTAGAAGAAAATCCTCCGTTGTTCCGGGAGCCCTTCCCGGGTTCCTGCTTTTCCAAATTACTTTTTTGCTACTGGGAAGTTTTCTAGCCGCTGTTCCCACCCAAGTAACTCGCAAATCCGGCTCGGAGCCTCTCCGCGGTGCCCTGGGTTGCAACACAGGACACCGCCCCGAGAGCGCTGCGGCAACCGCCCGGCCCGGCCTCGTTAGCGCCCTAATTAGCGCCCTGGCGGGAGCTGGCAGCCGCCCGGGGCTCGGGACTTTCGGGGGGGGGCCTGCCCGAAGACATCGGCTCGGGAAAACGCCTTAGGGGAAGAGAGCGGCCGGGAACTGCGGTTGCGCCGCCAAAACGACGAGAAACGCCTGCTTGTATAGCCAAAAAAAGGTGTTTTTTCTTTTTTCCTCCCCCCCCACACCCTTCTCCTCCCCGTGCTTTTGGCGGGGCGGGACGCGGGGGGCCGGGCCGGCTCCGCTGCCGCCTTTGTTCCCGCGGGGGCTGCGCGGCCGGACGCGGCCCGCCCGCGTCTCCCTTTGTCCCGTCCCACGCCGGGCTGCTGCGCGGCGCTGCCAGCGCTCCGGACGGAGCGGGGTAACTTGAGTCTTGGCGGCTCGGGGGCCCCCCGAGGAGGCGTTTCGCCCGGGCCGGGCGCCTCCCGTCCGCGCTTCCCAGCGCGCTGCGCCTGCCGCAGCCCGCGCCGCGCCGGGAGGCGGCGCTGGGGTCCGGGGCAGATGCGCGGCCGCGGCCGGGGCCTGCGCGCCGCGGAGCCGCCGCCGGGGAACGCGGCCGGGATGCGGGTCGCGCTGGCCCGGCCTCGCTGCAGGGAGCGTAGGAAATATCTGAGGTTTATCGGGAAAAGCAGCTTGGTTAACTGCCCCTGTGCAAGAGGGAGCGCTGGGAGTTCAGGCCCTCGTGGGGCTGGGAACCGGCCCCGATGCGAGCAACTGTATTAAGTGCCCTGCGATGACTGAAAACTTGGCCACACAAAATAGTAAGGAAGTGAGTCTGTACGTGCTGCTTTTCTGTGCTGGAGCATCTTTATCCAGTAACTGCAGAGCTCCTCTGCCTGAGCACCTCTGCGTGCAAGCACTGAAGTTGGTGTGTGTGTGTGT
>NW_028186372.1:421644-455044 GCF_003343005.1 Rhea americana | reverse complement strand
GGGGGGGGGGGGTCCCAGCCCCTTCTGCCCTCAGCAGGGGAGGAGGCATCAGTTGATAACATAGTTATTAAATACACCATGCAAGTGGTATTGCAAAAAGGCTGGACTGTCACATGCAGCATTGCAGGCTGTTCTGACTAGGCATAAGGGCGTTACTGGTCTGTCTGTCTGTCCTCTTAGAAAGCTGCCCTCTGTTATATACAGGAGTGTAAGACCTTGGTGAAAACATGTGCTTTCTCACTGATAAGGCTTCTCCCCCCCCCCCCCGATGCACACACTGCTTAGCAGTACCTGCTTACTGGTTTGTTTTCACTAAAAGAATTAAAACATCATCACTTCTGCTTTCTTGAAGCTCTTAAACTTTTGAAGCACACTGGTAGCTAATGCTACCCAAAGCAGTAGTCAGGACAGTTGCTCTGACATCTGGCCAAACTGGAGTAGTGAGTACAGAAACTGGGAACAGTAATTCATCTGCAGGCCAGGAAGAGGCTTGTAGGAAAATCCTGCAAGTCATCATCTATCATTTAAAATTTCCAGTGACCCATGTATTCAGTGTTACTTTAGACTTGCACTGTAATGGTACCTCAGATGTACTAAACATTGCCTCATCTCCCCTCATTATCGGTCTGTACCTGAAGAATTGTCTAAGTAATCCTTCAGCTTGAAGGTGTCACTTACTAAAAGTGCTTGTGTGGACAGAAGCACTGAGGGTTCATATTGTTGGGGGAAAACTTACTTTGATTTTGCTGTTACTGCAGTGGGTCTGCTGRCTCTTGGGAATGGCCCAGGAATTGGCAATAGAAGTGCTGGATTAGTACTGTAGTACTAGCTTTTCCTTCTGCCTGTCTTGCAGAGCAGAGTAAGATACCTTTTTCTCAGCTGCTAAGCCTCAATTCTGACACTCAGTATCTTATTTGATTAATTATTATTGAGATCTGCTGAATAATCTTCAGTTTCAGTGGARAGCAATGTGGTCCACCTCCTGTGAAGCTAGTCAGATGTAATGTCTTTATCTGTGGGAAATCCTATAGTCACATGTTTGGAATCTTTGCAAAGTTTGGGGAAAAACTGTGGTGGTCCAGATGCTGAGTTGAGTTCTGCTTGAGTAGCTCTGGTCTGTGCACTCCTATGTCTTTGAAGTCAGAAACAATAGCCTTGGGCATTAGAGAGGCTTCCCCTTTCATAAGTTTTCCTATTCCTCTGAATCGCTTATGGAAGTTTAATGTTACAGAAGTTTATAGACAATGGAGAAACYATCAGTCTACAGCAATAGAATGGTGCAATTCCAAAGTGAAAGGGTTGGTTCATCTTTTAGAATGAACATGTACTGGTTGCTTAGGTGATTGTGTAGTCTTGAATGTGAAGATCTTCAAGTTAAAGTAGCTTAAAGAGGCTGCTGCGGGGTAACCGATAACTTGGGAAACCTAAAAGGTCCTGAAACTGCTTACACAGACGGAGGACAGATGTCCTTAAAAGAAAGAAATGTAAAGAAAAGCAACTTAGTGTGAAGCACTGTTGGAGAGACATACTTCTACGTCTTCCTAGTAAAACAAGTCTGTAGAAGTTCCTGGTTATTTGTGGCACAGAGAGCGGGTTTGTTTGCTGTGAAACAGCTTCATGAGGTCAAGATTGACTGGCTGGTACCATTTCCAGGCTGCTACATGTGGTCTTAAACTTGAATAAAAAGTCTCCCACAAAACTACTGGGAATGCAGCCATGCTTTGAGGATACACAGTTACCTTTCAGGTGCAGTGAGTCAGTTCGTTCAGAGGTGGTTCCCAAACAACTTCCCAAAGATCTCCTTTTGCCAATGGTAACAATATTGATCGTGTTGGGAGGCGCTTAGGGACTTCTCAGCAAAGGAAGATCTCCTAGTTTGCCCTGGGGAAGTTATACATTTTTTTTTTGGGGGGGGGGGGCAGAGGGGGGGAAGGTGGGGTGGTCTTCCCATTTAGAGCTGAAGAAACTTGCCTCAAACTGAGCTTGGTCTGCCTCAGATTACTGTTGCCCCAGTTAATTGGTCTCTCTCTGCTTAAGTTTTTTTTCTGCTGCATTCTGCAACTTTAAAGTTCTTCCAGTTTAATTTCTGCTAAGACCAGAATTGGYTTGTGCTGAATGAGATGAAACTGCCTTTGTCTTAGGGCAAGAGACTTAGGCTTTTCTTGTTTTAAATTGTTGTATGTGAGGATTCTTCCCCCTAGATAAGTTTCATTTTTCTGTGGCTAATGAAGCAGATTGAGGATGGATGGATTTTTTTTCTACTTGAATCAGTTAACTAATGGAAGATTAGTCTCTCACTTTCCAGTGTCTACTGGGATGTGTAATGTCATGTCTCTTTATTATGGCTAGATGAAGTGCTTTGCTGCCCTGCCTTGTAACTTTGACTTCCTAATCAAGTACTTCCAATACGTCAACACTTCCCATTTTAACAGGCAACCTGTACAGTGGRTAGGTAATGGGGGTGGCAGAGGTGCCACACTTATGACTTACTGTTTTTCTGAGGTTCTGGCTGCATGGCTGTCCTTAGATTCTTTACCCCTGTGGCAAAGAAGGCTAACAGCCTCCTGGGCTGCAACACGGAAGAGTTGCCAACAGGCCAAGGAAAGTGATCCTTCCCCTCTGCCAAGCACTGGTAAGGTCACATCTGGACTGCTGGGCCCACTTCTGGGTTGCCTAGTACAAGAACTGCTTGGATGTGCTGGAGCAAGTCTAGCAAAGGGCCAAAAAGATGATCAAGGGATTGAAGCACTTGCTGAGGAAAAGTTAAAGGGGTTGGAACTGCTTAGCCTGGGAAAGAGAAGGCTCAGGAGGGGGGAAATCTTATCAATCTTACAAATACGTGATGGGGAGAGGTAAAGACAGGGCCAGACTCTTCTCAGTGGTGCCCAGTAGTGAGACAAGAAGCAATAGACATAAATGGGATTTCCTGTGTTCCAGTTTACATGTAAGAAAACACTACTTTACAGCTTGCACAACGAGGTTGTGGAGTCTCCATCCTTGAAGATACTCTAGCAGACCCAGCTTTAGCAAAGGTTAGACCAGATGATCCCTGGAGGTCCCTTCCAGCCTAAACTAATGTGTTATTCTGTAATTGCCCAAATGCAAGCTTTCTATTACATTGTCTTCAAAGCTCAACTTGCTAGAATAATCACACTCATAAGTTATCTTTGTTTTGTTCCTTGGCCTGAAGTTCCTCCCTGTCTTGTATGCTGCTGCTCTCATCTTTGTAGCTTCCCTTTAGAATCTACAGATTGATGTTTTGTGGCTTCTGTCTCCTAATAATTTCCATTTTAGCCCTTTAGTTCTCTTTTGCTAAACTCCACCTATAGCAATTTTTAGTCTAGTGCTATGTGTCTTCTAGTAAATTACTTTTGCATTCTTGGGCTTACCATTAGTCTTGCACAGGAGTATATTTTTTTAAATAAAAAAACTGTTGTCTTCAGACTCTTGCAGTTATTAAATAGTGTGACCTAATATCCATTTCTCCTGAGCAGAGAAAAGTATTGCTGGTTAGATGTGGGTGTGCAAACTGCTTGATTTAATTCACAAAGACTATGTAGTCTTGGAGAAATCCTATTGCTTATTAAACATGTTGGGAGGATTTCACAGCTCCTTTGTTTGACCTTCCTTATCTGATGTGAGTCCTGAAGCTAAGCCTGAGGAATTCTCTGTTTGGTCCTCGCTCTGTGGCTTGGTATGGCTAATGACTGGTTTGCAGCTTTCAGTGAGAACACTTAACTACCGTGAGCTAGCAACTGCAGGAGGTTGCTCTCAAGTCCTAGTTGCCACAACTTACTGCACTGTTGTGTTTCTCTTAAGTGCATGTGGGAGGTATTGGTTCTTTTTGCTTCTCTGCCATGGGCCTGTGCTGTCCTTGCTCTCAGTATTTCATGACAACAAGAAGCAGATGAGTATCTCTTGTTTAATTTCTGTTCTTGCAGCATTGCAGAAAGCACTGCATAAAGGCCAAAATTCACTTTGATTCCTACAGAACTGGGAGAGGATTAATGGAAGTCATCCCACCCACGTTGAACTGCTATTATTTCAACTCAGTCTGCAGCTCCTTTGTATCTATTGAGGTGATTCTTGATTCATTTTATCTAAACCTGAGATGGATGTGCTTTCCAGGTTGCTTGGAACGAGCATGGAGACCCCCAACATGTACGTAGGAACCTTCTGTGTTGAACTTTTTTTTCCCCCCTTAATTTAAGCAGAACATATAGCTTTTTATGTGAAACATTTGACTGCCTTGAAACCTATTTAAAACATGAAGACTAGACTAAAGCCTTGAAACTTCTGTAGCCTTGTAAAGTAATTGAAATGGCAGTAACATTTTAAGCTATGTTCTATCTAAGCTAAAGGAAATAATGAGCTAGCCATACGAATCCAGATCTCATGGAAGGGCTAAGAGTGCTAAAACAGTTGCAACTTCTCATGGAAGCTATTATAGATGAAAAAATGTTATTTTTTGTTTGTTTTTTCTCTTAAGGGGCTAGCTCTTCCAGTGCACTTAGCTTTAAAGGAGGAAATTTATTTGCCTTTTTCTTTACACCACTCCTCCAACTGATGTCAACTTCCCCCCCCCCCAAAAAAAAAAAAAAAAAAAAAGCAGGTGGCTAATATGCACGCTTTTTCTCTCTTGTGATATGGAAAGCTTGTAATTGGAGAGTGTGAAGTTAAAAGTTTGTGGCTGTGTAACTGATGGGAATCTCACTTCCCTTAAACCACATGTACCTTTTAAAGTAACCTCTCTAGCACAATTGTTCAATTTCAGTTTTAAAACCATTTGGAAGTTATGCCTAAACAGCATATATCTCATTATGCCATGTAAGACTATGTGAATGCTTTCAGAACTGCAGTCTGGAAGTTAGGACTTATGAGAAGTGGAGAGAGTCAGGTCAGCTGGCTATTTTTAGACAATGATTTCCCTAAAATTAGGGTGACCTATTTAAATTCAAGGTACTGTTTACATAACTAACTTCAAATCCAAAGAAAATGTAAATTCTAACTTTTGTGCATTGTGAATGACTTCATGCTTTTATAGCAAATCTAACATGTACAGATATCTAGATTTTTCATTTCTAAGCTGTGTTTGCATGCATTGAAACACTTCTAACAAATAATGCTGAATGGTCTCAGATAAGAATAATCCTCTAAATAACTGAAGTATAAGTGCAAACAAGATGAGAATATGCAGTCAAATGCTTCAAATAGATTCATGTCCTAATACAGAGAGACGACAACCCATTAGAGGTGATTATCTTAGAGGTAGACAAGGTCATTAATAATGCTCTTTCCTCAACCTCAGGGAGAACAGAGCATTTCTCTTGCTTTTCCATCTTAAGAGTGGCAGGCAGCTATCTACAGCAGTGAACAGGTAGGGGTGAGAATGAACAAGACATGATTCTGTTAAAGGCCAAGAGAACAGTGTGCAATGACTATCTGTTCTTACAAGTGCTTGTAGATCTGTGGATGCAAGAAAGGCTGAAGTGCCTTAAGCAATGTTTGCTCTTGGTGGTCTCGAAAGAGTTTGGAAGTACTGTGGCAATGGCAGCTTTGTTATAGAGTAGTCATGTTTGTGGGTATGACAAGTGATTAAGGGGTCATCTTAAAGAGGTGCTCTTGTGCTGAGCTGAGCAAAAATCATGAGGAAAGCTGGTAATTGTGTGTGTGTGTATACACACATTTATAGATGCAGATGCTTCTTTGTTACAGGTAAGTGCTGTTTTTCTTCATAGAACTGTTCCTGTTCTAGGCTGATCGCACAGTTGTTTAAAGAGGATTACTTTAAATTACTATATGCCTTTGTGCATGTGTGTGTGCTTTGCTTGTTTAGTCTTTGCCTGATGGATTGTCAGTCTAGCATTAGACCTTGTGAATGCTGTCTGTGTGTATGTGGCAGGGGGTAGCAGAAATGGGCCTTGAACCTGAAGGCCTTGATACTTCCTCTGGTAACAGAAAATGTGTCTGTGCTATCTAGCATCCTTATGCCGAGGGCCCAGGATGAGGACCTGATTTGTTCTTTATGTATGCTTCTTGAAGACCTGAGAACCAGGCTATGTACCTGTCTACATGGCTTGAATCATTCAACTGAAGCATTTTTGAGAAGTGATGGTGGCCCCTACTGTCCAGACACAGTTAGGATGGGAGCCAGCCCTAGTGTTCTGCAGCCCAGCTTTCTTGAATTCATGTGCTACATGGTTTGTAGGTAAACTTGTGAACTTTACTTGTCTCCCAGGGTTCAGCCTGTAGTAACATAATCACTGGAGAACAATATTTGATGAAGAAAGAAGTAATCCTGGATTTCTGGCATGCTCGCTTGTGTTCAGAGTATAAAGTCTGTCTAGATAGGAGGTCAGCGTGGTATCTGGCCCAGAGTAATGAGCCCTGCTTAGGGGAGAGGCAAGTTGATGCAGCTGAATTGATATTTGAGAGGTCTAGATAAAGTGATATTTTGCTGTGTGGTAGTTAAAGAACGTTTTTTTTTTAAAAAAAAAAAAAAAAAAAAAAAACTACCTGTTCTTATACCTGGGAAGTTAACCAGTATTTGACTCTTTCCTTTTTTTTTGTCTTTCCATAACACATTTTGTCGTCATTGGTCTAACTTATGTTGATCTGACAACAACAAAAATCCACAAAGCATTGTCCTTAGTGTTGGTCATTCTAATGGCCAAACTATTTCTACTTCTGCCTGCAAGGATCCTGCCTTGATGCCCTACTACTAACAACATGTGTAACATCCAGCATAGGTTATGTCTAGCTAGCTGTCGTGTTTCAGAGAACTTTCAACTACGTAAGCCCTCTATCTTAACTTTCCTTATTGGAAAACAAGGCAAGTTCTGTAGATGTGATGTGTGCGCTGTGCCCCGTCCCTCCTCTTTGCAAAACCTCATATGTACTGTACTTTCATCTTTCTGACTAATAGTTATCGTATCTGTACACACAGCGCATGCTTGTCCATATACTCAACATACTTCTATGACTTTTCTGACCCAGAACTCTGCTGCAAGGTGGGAGAACTGGTTGGAGTTTGATGCTGAATTGGAGCATAAGCTAGGGTATTGTCAGAGGAAAAGGGATAGACTAGAGTAGATGACAGAATATTGTTTCAAGAATTAAAAAAATTAGTATGCAAAACTAAATTGTCATTTCTAAAACAGACTGGACTTTGCTGTCCTAAAATATTTTGATACTTAGGTGTAGTGTATGACAGTCTTAGCTTAAATGACCTTTCAAATTTTCTAACTCATTGAAAATACTGTGGCCCCACAGAAAGGTGGCTTAAACTACCCTTCTTTTAGCTGTGTCAGTCTCAAACTTGACTTCCTCACTTAGTTTGACATCTAGCATGGAAAAAGTCTGCTTCTAACAATTGTTAAGCTTGATCTTCTGGGACAGACGTATGGCCTGTAGACTAGAACAGAAATCGAAATAGGTTTGTGGGGAAAATAGACAGGAAACAACATTGACAACTAGATCTTGGGAAAGTTTTGAATGGATATAGTACTGCCTACCTTAAACACTTTTTCTAGGTGGGTCCAAGATGTTATAGCTGAACTTTAATGCTGAATCCCTGTTTTATAGCTTGTTAATATGTAACTGGATAATCTACATTCTATTGTCTCTTGATGTTGAGCTTTGGACTGGATCCTTGACTACATGATAACTTCATGACTGCCTTTACTAGCATGGCGAAAACCAGTTTTCTCTAGATCAACCTTTAGCTTGGTCTCCCATGTGTAATGGGATGTACTGCTTACTGTCTGACTACACTTAGTAGGGAGGTGATACAGCAACATGTGAGCATTGGTGAGCTAGCTCTTTGCATAATGCCTTTTGTGGCCCTTGCCCCTCTCTGCAGGTAAGGAGGTATTTATAACATTAAGATGAAATGATACGGAATCACTAGAAAACTCTTACAACATTTGTATACAAGTTTCCAGACAGGCTTCCAAATATGAGCAGAAGTGAGGTGCTTTAAAAGTAGGGGTGAGAGGAGAACACTTCTTAGGCTGCAAAAAGGGCTGTAAATGAAACCTCACTCTGAAGCAGGAAAAGACCTTTCCCTTCATACAAAAAGGGTAGAGATGTCCCTGAAGAGCTCATACCTCTGTTCCCTCTCTGCATTTTATGAAAATAAAAAAGAGCCAAACTCACCGCAAGTTTTTTTTTTTCTTACTGCCTTTGTATTTTCACTGTTCTGAGACAATAAATGCAGAATAAATTGTTTTATTTTCCCTTTAAAATAAAACAGGATATGAGCTATGTTTGACTGCTGCATTGTCTGTCTGAATTGCCCTTTGTAATGGTTTTAATATTGCTTTAAAAAATCTCCTATGAAATTGCATTTACCAACAGGGCAAAACTTCACCACACTTAGGCAAGGTCTCAGCAGCCTCTCTGTACTGTTACTACTCTGTTTGGCTGGGTGAGGGAAGAGGCCAACGTTCTAACACTGTTTACATGTTAACCCTCCCTCCTCCCCACAAAATGAGGGAAGCCTTGAGGTTTTTATCAAGTTGTTTTCCTTCCCCAACTGCCTTCAGAAAACTCCAGTTTTGCCTGCCATGGAAGCTTTGCTAGCTTTTTATATTAAGTTAAGCATTAGTTTAACAGTGTGACAGAGGCTAACAAGGCCTTTCTGCCACCAGGCAGCACACAGCCTTGTGGTACTCAGTCCCCCAGTGTTAAAAGGCATGAAAAGGCTTGCAAAAGCTCATGTTTGTGCTCTGGAGGCTGCCCCTCTCCCCTTCTCTTATTATTTAAACAGAATGAATTATTATTTTTTTTTCCTCTTCATCCCTTAATATAAATGTCTAGTAAGGTTGCTGGATGGATTTGTTTTTTATGCTAGTATTTGGCAGGCGATTCCCCTTACTGACTGGGGGAAAGAAACTTGGAGGGGAAAATTATAGAAGGTTGCTCCATGGCTGTTGTTCTTTGTGGTGTTCCTTCCGTGGACTAGTGACAGATCTGGCCTTCCTAAAACTAAAAACCGCTTTTAAAAAGCATTGTATTTCCTCCCTGTCACTGTGATGGCCTACCACTCGGCCTTAAGCAATGTGACTGGCTATTCCCATTCCTAAGCAAAGAGCAGTAAATGGAAAATATTTGAAAGGGACTTAAAAACCCACAGCAGGCGCTGGTCAAGTTTCTTCCTGGTGGTGTGGACAGCCAACATAGGTGCAAATGCTGCAACTTGGGAGCATTTCAGAGAAGTGCATTCCTCAAATTGAGGCTATAACTTACTAAATTGAAAGGTCAGGATACTGAGCTAGATGCACCTTTGAATAGTACACCTTTCCTTGTAGCTATTTCTGTCTTACTTCCTTTTAATCTCTGTATTTAAACTGTTCTGTCTAATGACATTACTAGAAGATAATGTGCAGTGGGTAGTCATGTGTGCCCATAACAGATGTGACAAAGCTTATAATACTAGCTACCTAATCTTTGTGGCATTGTTTAGTTCTTAAAAAGTAAGGAAAGTAAGTGTAGACATGGGACCTGCGCAGCAACCCTAAGATCTGAAGAGATGTCAAAACAGTTCCTAAGGAATACCCTA
This sequence comes from Rhea americana, assembly GCF_003343005.1. Taxonomy (NCBI): domain Eukaryota; kingdom Metazoa; phylum Chordata; class Aves; order Rheiformes; family Rheidae; genus Rhea; species Rhea americana. The sequence continues at coordinate 445,482 of NW_028186372.1, read as the reverse complement.
ATCTCACTCTTGTTTCTAAGTAATTGGGCACTGGCCCGTCAACCAAGCTACTGAAGTGTCAGTCCTGTTACAAAATGAGATCTGGTTATATTATTTTAAGTCACTAGGTGTGTTTAATTGGTTGAAGTTACTCAGTGATTCATGTAAGGTGCGTGATTATAAGCAAAACTGTATCTTGCAGCAGGGAAGGAAGCCAGATCATTGCAGTGAGATGCAGCATGTTTTWAAAAAAAAATCCACTTTTTAACATGTGTGATCATYGCTAACTTGGCTGTAATATGGTCTGCTTACAGCCTGGCTCCGGTGTCACTTTAAGGCTATGATATCTTTTCCCGAAAATGGTACATTACTTCTGGTTACTAAACACCTGAACTGCCATTTCAGRTATTTTGTATACTTTATTTCCTTCCTGTTCATTCTTTTTAAAACAGACTGGCCTGCATGCATGTGCTTTGCTGCTCCTGCTAAAATGAAACATCTTCCAGATCAATCACTGGAAACAATCACTGATATAATAATCAGCGGTTTATTTTTATACATATAGATGGTTGCGCTTGAGGATTGTGATATCTGTGAATCTAAATAGATGGAGCCTTTTTTCTTAATGAGGAGATCAAGGATGCTTAAATGCTAGTACTGTGATACTGGTTTTGATATTTAAGCCCTGCCAGTCCACATTGGAGGGGATAACACTAACTGCAGCTGTTAATGCACTCTTTTCAGCTGCATACTTCTGCCTTGTTATATAGAGTTGAAAACATTGCATATGGATTGGGTGTGCCTTTAAAAACTGGCACTTTAAAACTGGGCTTGCGTAAATGCTGTTCAGTACAGTGTTAGAGCTCATCACTGCTGTCTGCCAAAGTGGACGTGATGCATTGTACAACAGGTACCATTTAAAACCTTTGTTTTAATGTGTCTTAGAGATCTGACTTGCCTGCACAGAGGTTAAGTACTTAGCTTGGCCCTCTCAGAATGGAGGCGTATAAGGGTAGTAGCCTTTAGTCTTGTTGGATTCTGAAACTTCAGAAAATTTTCTTTACCATGCCATGCAAGGAACTGGCTTTTGCTAGTTCCTAATCTAATGCCCACAAAGCTTAGAATTTTATGTTGATACTTGTGTATGTAATGGAAGATTTCTTCACTAAATGACTTATATTTTTGGAAGCTTTCATTCTGGAAAATGCAGTCTTCCTTCTAGCTTGTTTGTAGTGTGGGAAGAGTCTCCTTATAGCAGCTTAAAGCCACTGAAAATTGCAGTCTAAATGTGGACTGATTATGGAAAGGGGTGTCCTGTTCCTCTGCTGTTCTCTGCACAGTAGCTGTTTAAGGGAACTGATCCTGCTGGAAGTAAGCAGGAATGTTTATGTAGGAGTAAGAAGGTGGCAAGTCTGTTTCTTTTGGCAGATGTTGCCATTTAGGTTAGCTTACAGCTGTTAAGCTTGCTGCTACATTTTAGGGGGAACTGAAGAAATCTTCCTTAGCACCCAATGGTTATAGCAAGTGGAAGATATCTGTAGGAATTAAACCTTTGCTGGCAATCACCTGTTTCCTGGCAATGTTAAGTGCTTCTAACCTGTTTGTTCTCTCAACCCTGAAGGAGTTGAAGTGTGTCACTCAATGCTTTGCTATGCTTTGAATTTCTTTGCAAACCAGCAATTCAGAGATTGCAAAAGGTTTATAGTTGTTGGGCATCCAATGAGAAGCAGGTGGTCACAAGTTTCAGTGTCTGTCACTTCCCACATGTTGCTATAATTGCTTTTCATCTAATGCTCTCCTGAAGGAGCACTTAGTTGTTGATTAATAGGAAGGGGAAGTCCTAATTAAATAATGTTTGATATGTTGACTTAAGACTAGATTTTTCTTTGGTCATCTGGTGTACGCAGTACACAAATCAATACTGCTGGAGATAGAGGACTTCAATTTCATAGGAGATAATGTTCAAATTGCTCAGAAACCAAATGTAAAAAACTTTAACTTCTGCTTAACAAACAAAACCTGTGAATGTGCCAAAACTCTGTATACTATGAACCTTGTAGCTCCTCTTTAAATAGATTTTTTTTTKGGGGAAGCTTCAAGAAAATCCAACCCCCCTCTTCACAAAATTGTCTCATCATTATGCCAGGATTGACAAATCTGTCTGAACTCAAATCTAGACAGTGCTGGTCTTAGTTCTTCCAGATTTAACTGCAGTGTGGTTGGACATAGTGCTGTGGAAGTCCATGTGCCAGCTGAAGCTCATCAGCAGGATGCAGCATCTTGGCAAGATGCCTTCTAACCTGGATGTCCCATTGAACTATCAAATAAGCCAACCTGGAACAGCCTATGTGACAGGGCTCTCCTGCCTAGAGACTAAGAGCCTGCCCCACACCTTCAGGCTTTCCTCAGTGACATGAAGCCTGGAATCAGCCTTAGGTAAGATTGAAAGTTCTAGAAACCTCAAGTGCAACACCTGGTTCTGCAACAGCATGCTTGAGTCCTGATGTAAACTGAGGTTACTTTTTTTTAATACAGCTTAACCTGAGTGAGGTATTAACCTCACTAATACTCATCTGTTTCAGCAGTGAGCCAAAAGGTTGTTTCTGGAAGTTGGAGAAAGGGACTAGGAGGAGTGAAYTGAATTTGGATTGTTGAGCAACTAGATAAGCTCTAGTGATGATGCAAGCCAGAGGAGGTCAGCGTGGTGAGGATGAGAAGGCAGGGTTGGGGAAAGAGTGCAAGGCCTTCCCTGACCGGCAGCAGTGAGGTTTTTACTGAGCTCAGCAGTCATATGGACCTGGCTGTTCTTTGAGAAAACCAAAGGCAAGACAATGCAAGGACTGAGATGACCACGCTCTTAGATGACTTCTGTCTGCAGCTTGGGAATGTCTGAGGTGTTCTCTTGTAAATTTTTGGAACCTTTATCCATTTTTGAGCAGCAATTTCATGAATGTTTGAGTCTGACAAAGGGTGTTTCTGCTCTCAGAAGGTCTTCTGTTGTATGCTGCTAACAGAAGGTGGGCATTAAAGCAAGCATTTGGATTAAAAGATAATCATTGTAGCAAGGAAAAGTCCTAACAGAAAAGAGCTGATTCTGTCTGTATTTCACTAAGCAGGGAGAAATTTGTTGTTCTTTATTTAAATAATTTCTTGGACCTTCTGTAAGACCAAGAAGTATTAACCTTTAAAAATACTATACAAGAGCTGATGTGAAAGAGACTGTTGCTGTAAGATGATGGTTTAAAAWTTTTTTTTTTCAAATAGTGCTTCCTGAAATATTTTGCAGTGCCTGGGAAAGCTTCTTGTGATCTAAACTTATCTTCTGTCCTATGGGAAGGAGAGAAGAATAACACTGTGATGATCAAACAGCCTCTGTCCTAAAACAGAAGTGTGTGGTGAACCAGGAGTCAGATCTATTACAGATTAATTGAAGCCCAGCTTGTTTATGTACTGCACTTCATAACAGGGTAGATGGGTCCTTGCTGGGCAGTCTTATCTAGTCTCTTTCAGGGTGCATGGAAAACCTCTTACACTGGAGTGCTGTTGTGAGTCTTGTGCCTCTCTGTAGTCTCTCCTGTGAATGTCGCTGGTGTTTCGTATCTGAGGTGTGTCTCTTTCTGGGGACTCTCTTGTCTCAGTCTGTCCTCACTGGACCTTCCAAAATTATTCTACTTCTGTGCTGAAATTAACTCTCCAATATTGAGTTCTCTGGACACTTCAAGTAGCTTTGTAAGGATCTGCTTTACACAATGGTCACTTTAAGAACTATATAAAAAAAGGGAGCTGTTATGCAACAGAAAACTTCTGTTTCATCTCAGAATACATACAGAATACAAAATACAGAACTGTAAACAGTTCATATTCAAATGACAAACTTTAATCTTGCATTATTGCCACAAGCATGAAACAGATGAATTCCTCTTGGGAAAACTGGACTGCTGCAGGGTGGAAAAAAGTTTGCACTACTTTTAACCAAGGGGAGAGTATACACAGTTGTAACTTTTAGATCCTTTACCTGAAGGGAAGGCAGCTACAGTAACAGTATGATTGCTTGGTTCTTCCATTTTATCTCAGATCTGAGAGTGCATCTAAAATTTTTCAAGCTTCGGGTAGGAAAGTGTGCACAGAGCGGCAAAGCACCTTAATTATGGTCAGAAAAATGACTGAGCATGGTTTTAACTTCATGTCTTTTCTTCTTGCTAGGGAGAACACTTTCTTTCTCCTCTTTTTCTTTCCTCCTCCCCCCCCCCCCCCGAATTGATCAGTTGGCAGTGAGTGGTTTGCTGACTCAACTTGTCCTTTCTTCTATGGGGAGGAGAGCAGGACCAAGCCAAAAGGATGACTGCTGTTGCAAATGGGCCATAGAAAGTTATGACAACAGAAGAGGCACTGGCACTTTTGGTGAGAGGATGTCCCCAGGCTTTTCTTATGAGAGAGGCAGATGTTAAGCCTCCTTAAATTTCATCAGTACTGTTCACCTATAATTGCATTTAAACCTTATCTGAGGGGCATGTTTCTGAGGTGGATTCTGAACAAATTCTGCCAAAGGCTGATATAACTCTCTGCTATAAAGGTTGTTGCCTGAACTAGATCTGAGGAATGACAGACTGTCCCAGCCATTAGTCAGCTGATCTTATGGCTTGCTTTTCCTTCACGGAAAGTCTTAAGCTTTCCTTTCAGCATCTCTGACTGTCCTGGAGAGGGTGCTAGCAAGCAGAAAGCTTGGCCAATGCTCATCTTCTCTCCTTCTTTGCTCTGACCCCTCCTTTGCTCTGACCCCTCACTTCTACCATAATTAAAGCTGTTGGTACAGAAATTCCACTTATTTTCTTATCCCCCAGTTCATAGGAACTTTCAGTCTCCTGTAGTGACAATAACCGTCATGTAGGTTAGCCTCATTGTTAGTCTTTAATAACCTTTGTCACTCTATATTTGCATTTATGACAGCTATCTCAGTGCTTTCTCTTACTGGAAGACTAGAGTAGTTGCAGACTGTTGCCAAAACTTGTTATCCAAGTACAATCTGAAGAGGTTTTCCTTAGTGACAAGGCTTCCTACGCTTACTGAGGTAAACTTGCTTCAAGTGGTTAAAGATTGCCTCATAGCTTGCCTCATTGCCTTTACTCTTAGAAAAATCAGTCATACTGCTTTTAAGAGATTATAAGGGCTGAGGGCAAGGGCAAGCTGGCTACTTGAGCTAAGGCTGCTTCCCCCCCCCCCGCTGATGCTGGATGTTGCAAAAGGCCTTGCAGTACAGCCCTTCCTTTCTTTACTTTCCATGTCACCTGCTATGAGCATCAGTAAGAAGTTCAGGAGCCCTTTGCAAACTTAAGGTAAGACAGTGTTGCTGTGTTTGTGCCAGCTGGCCAGGTTCGTGCAGAGTAGAGTTTTAGAAAAGAGCACAGAATAAGTGTGTAGGATTAGGGAGGGGGGAACAAAACTTGTCACTGCTTTCAAGAAGTAGTACATATGTTCAGACTGACCCTTCCAGAAGGAACTATCAAATATCTGGGTTTCTGTAACACTCCAGCTTATGGTCTGTGTTTCAGCTCTTCAGCTGACACAAGAGTAAGCCTTGCAATAGCGCTCTATTGCAAAGTTGCTGAGTTTTTAAGTTCTCTAAGTGCATTGTTTAACTTTATTTCCAAAATAAAAAGGGTTTAAACTGATACTATGAAATGCTGACCAGTTTTTATTCCCTAAACTGCCCATACAGCTTTTCTGTTATGCACAACAATTGGCAAAGCCTTAGCTGCAACAATACTGGGCGGCTGTTTTGAGCGGCATGCCCCCTCCCTGCATTAGACACTAAACCAGAAAATTGTACCAAGTTTTCTTCATCTAGTTGGTTGGTTTCTCCTATTGCTGTCTAGTCACAAGACCTCAAATGGGTAAAACAATCTACCAAAACACTCATTTTTCGCATGTAGCTATTAATGTAATAGTGACAGCTTGTGCTCTCTTGCTTTCAGAGGTTGTGCTTGTGTGCAGTGGTGCTTAGCTAATGGAGTGTCATTCCTCGTGGTGGTGACCCTGAATGTCCTGCTCAATGGGGAGCTCGCCCAGCTTGCTCTCTGGCTTTGAGAGGAATAGGTAGCTACTCCTTTGGGCTAAGTTGTCTTCGTTTCAGCTCTCCTGTCTATTAAGCTCTGACTGGAAGAACTGAATTTGGTGTTACCCCGCGGGCTTTTTTTTTGTTTGTTTCTGWTTGTTTTTTCTGGCTAAAACTAGGACTCCTCGCTGGCAGCAGAGGTGTAGCTGTACAGCAGAGGGGTGCCCAAGTGAAACCGGCTCCAACAGCAGGCAGCCCCGGCTGGTAGCTTGCATGTAACATCCTCGTGTTACAAGTCTGGGGCTACCCGCCCCATCTGGGGAAAAAGCACATGCATGAGGCTGCTGCGTGGGGCGGCAGTGGAGCCGTGTCCTTAACGGCGCGACGGGGGCTGGCGGAGGCCGAGGCGAGGCGGCGCCTTCCCGCCCTTCGCCTCAGGGCGGCGGGCGGCGCCCGCGCGCGCGCGGCCCCGCCCCTCCCTTCCCGCCCTCCCTGAGGAGCCGCGGGCGGCCGGGGCGGACGCGCTGCGCGGCGGCGGCTCCCCTCGGCCGAGCCCTGGCGAGGGCAGCCCGAGAGCTTGCTCGGCCCGGCGTGGGACGGGAAGGGGCTTCATCTGTTGGTTAACTGCAGTGGGTTTTCTTAGGAGGTAGCTTTGTGTCGGGACGGAAGCAAGTTCCCTTTTGCCAGCCTCCCTCAAGCTTGCTTTGTGCCACTGGCAATATCTAAATAACTTGCTGCCAGCTTTTTTTTTTTTTTTTTTTTTTGGGGGGGGGGGGGATGTTGCCCAAACGGTCAGCTGTGCTCCCTGACAAAATGTGAAACCAGATGGGTTAATAGCAACTCACTGAAGCTTTTTTTCCTCCCTCGCGCTTTTCAAAACTGGTAGGTGTTCATCACTGTGAAGGAAAGGAGCAGGCGAGATCTCCGGCTGGAAGCGTTTGCAGCAAGATGCCACAGAGGAAGAAAACTCTTCCGCRAGTCTCGTTTTCCAATACTGCCTGCATGCTTTCACTCCAAGGGGGGCATTTTTGAGGAAGATGACTTGTGAAATCTGTCAACACAGCTGACTTTACAAGGGTACCAAATGAAGGATGACATGCCTTACAACGGACGCTTATCGTGAAGGGGTGGCTTTGTCCTCTAAAACTTTGTCCTCTCTGAAACTAAAACACGAACACTGTAAACACTGATCCTGAACAGGAATTAGGATTATAGGAACTGCATCAGAATGTTTGTTAGTCCTAGGAGAGTCAGAAAATGCCAGTTTTTGCAGATATTTGCCACTTGTTTCATACTGTGTCTCATGATTTTTTGGGGACCATTTGATAATCACATTGTGAGCCATATGAAGTCCTATTCGTACAGATACCTCATTAATAGCTACAACTTTGTGAACAACAGCCTGTCTATCAACAGAGATAACTTGGACAGAGTAGCAAGCTACCAGTACTTGATCAATCACAAGGAGAAGTGTCAGCAGCAGGATGTCCTTCTCCTGTTGTTTGTGAAGACTTCCCCTGAAAACCGTCATAGGAGGGATGCCATTCGACAGACTTGGGGCAATGAGAAATATGTTCGTTCTCAACTTAATGCCAACATTAAAACTGTTTTTGCTTTGGGACGACCAGCGGGTCATCCGCAGCAAGCACAGTTGCAAAGAAAACTTCAGCTGGAAGACCAGAAATACAATGACTTGATTCAGCAAGACTTCTTGGATACTTTTCACAATCTTACTCTTAAATTACTTCTACAGTTTAGCTGGGTGAATGCCTACTGTCCTCATGCCAAGTTCATTATGTCTGCAGATGATGACATATTTATCCATATGCCAAATCTTGTTGCTTATCTCCAAAGTCTAGCACAGATGGGTGTTCAAGATCTCTGGATCGGCCGTGTCCATCGTGGATCCCCTCCCATAAGAGACAAAACTAGCAAATACTATGTGCCATATGAAATGTATCAGTGGCCATCTTATCCTGACTACACAGCTGGAGCTGCATATGTAATATCAAATGATGTAGCAGCTAAAGTATATGAAGCTTCACAGACTCTTAATACAAGCCTGTATATAGATGATGTTTTCATGGGTCTCTGTGCCAATAAAATGGGAATTGTACCACAATACCATGTATTTTTTTCTGGGGAAGGAAAGGCTCCGTATCATCCCTGCATTTATAACAAAATGATGACATCTCATGGACATGTGGATGATCTTCACCAGCTCTGGAAGCAGGCTACAGATCCCAAAGTTAAAAGGTTTTCCTCTGGGTTTTTTGGTAGAATATATTGCAAAATAGTCAATATTGTGCTTCTCTGTAAATTATACTACGAGGACACATATCCTTGTTCAGCTGCATTTTCTTAATACTTGAATTTCTGCATTGAAGATCCACTGAGCCAAAGCAGAGCAATAACTTTTTAGTTGTTTATTCAAAATACATGTAAACGTGGAAAGAGGTAAAACTAAAATGTGAATAGTGGGTTTTTGGGGGGGTGGGGGGGAAGAGGGTGGTCCCAAGTTGTGTTCAGAAGCTCTTACTAGAACAGCTCTCTATTGTACTGCAACTTAACATTGTGGCCTGTTCTTCAAGAGATACAGGTCTAGATTAGATAATCATTAAATGAACTATAAATGGTTTTTCACTTGGAGATTAGTGAAAATGCCAGTTACTTTGAATTTATCAGTCTTTAAGTGTGAACTAAGTTTATGTTCTAAAAGAATCTGGCATATCAATATGTAGAGCTTTGAAAACAAGAAATACACAAGGAATGGGACTATTACATCTGTTTAAGCCAATGTAGATGAGTTTAAAAATATTCAGCATTTCTAAATGCTACATAGAAAATAACTCTGGATCTGTGTAATTCAAAAAACAGTGCTAGAAGTTGAGAAATGAGATTGTTGTAGGTCTTTGCGTTCCCTAGGCCTTTACTGTGATGGGGAAATAGTGTTTGAGTGCCCTCTGATTTGGTTCTTTTATGTAATGTATGAACTCTATTTAGATCAAGAGTAAATTTAAAGGGATCAAAATCTAGTATTAACTATGTAAGTGGTTTTGCTAATCTTTATCTGCCTTCTGAAAACTGAAGCAGTATATTTAAACACTCTAATCTTTGATTAGCAAATAAGCTAAATTCAGTGAGAGTGCTTTTCCTTTAACAATGCTTCTGCTTTCCCACATTCATGGTTCTGAAGGTGAAAGCCAAGGAAAAGTCTGTAACAGATTCCTTTCTCAGGAAAGTCAGTTACTTATAGCTATTTAGGAGCTGTAAATGAATTTAAATAACAAGATTTTGTGCCTGAATTAACAGAGAGGATATTCTATGCACAAAGTTTGACTTCACAAGGAAGGGATAGGGAGATGGTGACCCACAGAAACTAGATACACAAATCAAAACCACTAACACTTTCCCTGAAGTTTTAAGCACAAGATCATCTTTACAATCTCCAAGTAGTTTGTATCCATAAAGCTCTCTATCTTGAATAGATTGCAGTGTTGGTCTTATCTCTAAGATGAACAAAATGCTCCTGCATTGTAAATCAGGATAAAACTAGATGATACTCAAACTCCAGATGTTACTAGGTCTAGTATGGTGCCATGTAAGTCTTCTAAAAACAAGGTTCTGGGAGGACTCTGCCATCTTTGCTTGTATCTAACAGTGTCTTCACAGGCTCTCAGGACAGGTATTTCAGTTGCTAACTGCCAAACCTGTGGTAGCTCTTCTTGGAGTGGATACACAGACCATGCAAGGTACAGTCAGATACTGCTTGTGAACACATTTGACACTGGAATGAGTTTCAGGGCAGATTGTGAGGAAACAACTTTTGAAAGCTTGAATAAGTCCATTTTGTCAGCACAGCAGTGATGAGCAAGCCAAAAGTTTGGAAACTAATGACCATCTGCCACAGGTTTTGAATCTGTTGGGGCAGTGTGCAAAAGTTATGGGAGCAATGCTGCTTGCTTTCTAAGATGTCTAACATTAGTCTCTTCTGCCCAAAGTTTCTTGCTGTTAGTGCTGTGTGAGAGCAGTTAAGTGCCTAATCTGTCCCCTCTACTTTAGAAACAGCTCAACATTAACATGCTGGATTTAAGATGCAAGTAGTAAACTTTGTTTAAGTAATTGCTACTACCCTTGAAATTGTGCTAGGGTTGTAATGGTATGAATGGCTAATACTAGGTTAAACAAAATGCAGGAGTGAACTTGCTGCCTGTTTTCTAAGCTCTCATTTCAGATGGATTCTAGGTGGCTACTAGAATTAAGTGAAATATATGACTTTCTGTAAGTGTGTTTGAAGGAAAAGGGTAAGCATCCAACATTCCAAAACCAAAATGTTGGGTATATGAAGAGCCCACAAATAAATCGTTTACTATCAGTGTAAAAATGATTGAAGAATGCAGAGAATAAGAACTCTAAAGAATACTCAAAATATTCACAGAAAAGAACATTAGATTTGTTTGCTTAAGCAGATTGATTACAACACTGACATATTTAAAACTAGAGCTCTAATCTGTCAGCTGTGCAGAGAAATAAATATAGATACAGAGAAGATAGACTTTCCTTCAATACTGAATACTCCTTATGAAGTCTCTGACCTGTTGTGACCCATGTTAAAATAATAAGCTATATAGCAAGACTGCACTACATAAAAAAAAAAAAAAAATATACCCTGTTCACTGTAGGGAAAGGAGGTCTTCATATGCAGTATATATAATTGTACTACTAAGATGACAATCCTTTCAGGACACGTATATATTGGGATTTTTTTTTGGTTTTGACTTGCACAAGCAAAGCTAAAGTGCTTGAATTTCTAGAGGATAATTACCTAGCTATCATCTAAAATACTGCTTAAATGTAGCTTGCTGTTATATGAAAGTCACTTCTGACCATTGAAATACTTCGTTTTACAGCTAGTTTGAGTGTTTTGTTCATTTGGATTGTTTCTCCATCTTAAAAGGGCCTTGATGTTTGTAGTGTGTATTTGATTTTGCTGCAGTGGAAAAAAAGGGCTAGTAAATTTAAAGAAAAGCATGAAGGCACTCCTTTCAAAGAATGGAGAAGCTAGAGAACTTCTTACCTTTTGGTTGTAAGCACTGATGTAAGATTTGTGCACCTTTTTCTGGAACCTGTTTTTTTTTAAACAAGAGTTATGGTTGGTGCTCCAATGCAGGGCTGTCATGTTTTACTTCTACAAATAAAACTATCAGCCTGAATGGTCACTCCTCATTAATAGTTCTGATATTGTTGCACAGCAAGTTTAACTCTAAAATTGTTTTTACCTGTTTGGTTTGCATCAGTTTCCCTTTGATATTACTAATTTTTATACAAAAGGTATTCAATATTTATTCTTAAACTTTGCTCTGTATCACAAAAGACAATTGTTTTGTAAAACTTGTTTTGAATAAACAGACTTTTTTTATTTACCAGCTTTTTTAAAAATCTGTTGTTGCATTCTTTGTAGCTGACAGTTCTAGCTCTGTTGCTTGCTTTTTTTAATTAAAAAAAATCATTTTAAATATTTTTAACCCTTCATGACAGATAGGGCTTAATCTTCCTTTGTGTTAACTTGAACCAAACTTTTCCTGGAACAAAATGCAAAATACTGGCTTTTCCAAAAAAGGAGGTGGAACAACAATTTTTCACCCAGCTTCTGGTCCAAAGTTATAGGAAAAATTGTAAAATACTGGAAGCTTAAGCTGTTTAACATTAAACTCTGAAATCTATATACTCTGGTCAGATATCTATCTTCTCAGGAAAATATTTGCCTATCTAAATTCTATTTCAAATCAAACTAGGCCCACTTCAAAAACTGGCCTCCAAACTACTAGTGCTCAACCACTTCTTTGAAGTCCACTCTAAGAAGGACAGAAAAGGGTGCTGGCTCGTGTGCGTGTCCTTACCTCCTTCTCGTTGACAGGTTCTCATCGCTTTCACTCATCACCAGGACTCTGCTAGATCCCCCTTGACTAGCTTCATGCATCACTTCAATCTGAATGGAAAGCACACATTAAAAAGGCTCAATTGCTGATGCCTTAATTGTTAATTCATTTAAAAAAGAATAAAAATTGATCCTAAACAGTCAAGTCACCAGACAAGTTAAAATTGACTCTTAAATGTGCAAGCTGCAAATCAATACCTTTTGTCTCTACTTTTCCGTTTCCTCACTCACTATTGCCCTGGGAGGTATTCTTGAACCTTTGCAAATTTTTTCTTACCTTTTTCCATCATAAGGCAATAAATTCACCTTCTGTGTAGAATAAGAACAGACCATTATGTCTGTAGTTCAGACTGTGAAATATGATTTTTATCTTTCTGCCTCTAGTTTTGCCTGAAGCTAACCCAAAGGATTTCTTCAGACTTTCAGAGTTCTATGTACAGTGCAGTATGGCAAATTCTGCCTCCTGGAAATGTCTCTGTACTGGTGATAATGTTACATAAGATGCAGCATGCACTTGAATGTTGAGCATCATTCATACACATGTGCAAGGGCTGTCTCCAGGCTGACACAAACTGAGGCTTTGTGCATAGTATTTTGATAAACATTAACTTACTTCCTTATCCATTTTTCAGAGTTAGATCATTTCAAGTATGCTCCAGGCAAGTTTTAAGTAGGCTTTTCCTCCTTTAGTCTGTAGCTTTAGAACTCAAGAACTACTTGGGCATACTCAAAGGCAATCTCTGCAAATTCAGTGAAACAGCTCAGGTGCTGAATTTGCTGTTATTCTAAGTCAATATTAGTACTGTCTTGAAGTTTCTGAGCACTTTACTTTTTTTAAGGTCTGATTTTGAGGGGGGGGGGGGGAAATCAGCAGCCTGCCTGATCATGTTTCATGAAGCTAAATTATTTTACTGGTTCAGTGATGACTAAATCTCCTCACCTGAACAATTATCAGAACAAATAAAACACCAGCAAATATTCTATAGCCACAATGGGAGGGAAGGAAGGGGGGATAATTTGTGTTGCAGTTCAGAAAGTAGATCTAAAAATAAGTGAATGTGTATTTTATAAAGCCTGTACCATACCATATCGTTGTATATACCTAATTACTTGGGAGGACTGTAACTGGTCACCTGTGCTGATAATGGTAAGATGAGTTCCAATGTCACACTTGTCTGTAGGTTTAGACAAAGGGTGAGACCAGCTATATGTTTCTAATAATAATTAGATTTTATTCTGTGCTTATTACTAAAGCTGTAGGTTGTTTTGGTCATTTCAAAAAAAAGGCTGAATTCCACTTTTGCTTTTCAGCTTTAGGGGAATAAAGGTCAAATACATGAGTAAGTGAAGGCTACAATTAAAAAGGTTAGCATGAAGTAGCTCGTGCTTTTGTTCTAAATGCTTTTATCAAAAGTTAAATTATAGAATCAYGTCAGAGGCTTGATTTTTTTCTTCTTCTTCTTCTTCTTTCTTTCTCTCCTTTCAGGGCTTTAGAGTAACAGGCCACCCCCTAGAACAACTAGTTCTATGGAATAGTTGTGCTAACAGGAATAAGCTGTTCTAGAACATTTAGGCCAAAGTAGTACAGCAATGTGTGGCTGTGTGTTTCTGGCTTAACCACAGAACAGATAAGAACTGATAACATATGAGTGTTGTTCTGTGAACTATCCATTAACGATTAGAAAATCTAAAATGCTTACTTTGGGAACAACTTTAATAATAATGAACTAAACTGGAAAACATCAACAGAATTCTTATTGTAAAATGTGATGTCTGTATTGGATATGTTTTCACATGGAGATAAGAAACCAGGAGAGGGTTTTTGTGGTCTTTCCATATGCCCATATGCTTTCTTATCTGGAAGAAAGATTTCTGGGGGGAGTATATATTAAAAAGATGTATTATCAGGCAGAGAAAATGGGAAAGGTTTGGGATGCATATGAACCCAAATGAAGGTGAGAAGGGAGAAGACAAACTACTTCCAGGAGATTCATAGGTTGGGCTAAATTCAAGCAAATTAATTTTTCCTTCCTTTGGTAAATAGGTAGTAGAGGGCTGCATTTGGTCAGCTAGCAGAAGCAGCTTTGTTGAGCCCTTAGCTCTGGCAGTGCGCGTGGAGTGAACAATGCCATTTGGGGCTGTCGGTAGGAACACCTCAAATGCAGCCAACCAGTGAACGTTCAAGGATCTGTAGTTCAAATAAAACAAAAGGATTTGGTACACTGATCATCATAGACTGTGCTTCAGATATTTAAAGAATACACTTAAAAGCACAATCACCATTAAAATGATTTTTGTCATGGTTCAGCAGTTAACTGCAACTGTGGGGGGTAGTGTGTCATCTCCGTTCCCAGATATAGAATCTATTTTAGGTTGGGGGCATTTCCTTTCCCCAGAGGTGTACTGACAAAGCCTACTCCCTTCTTCCACTTCTACCCCAAACTGCTGAACAACATGAAACAGGCCAGCTGCATCTGGCACTGCACTTCTCTGAGGGGCTGCAGCCAAATGAAGTTTGTACCTCTTTCCCATACTACCCAACTTCTTTTGCTACTCTTTCCTGAAGTTATTCATACTACTTTTGCCAACTCTGCTAGGGCCCTTTCTTGTTCTTTCTTTTTTCTCAAAGTGTACCTTCAAGAGCACTTTTTGCTATTCTAATAATACGCTGTCCTAAAGAGCTAATAATACAAATGGTAAGGCAAGAGTAAGGGCTGACAGAATAAAAATATATCAAGGGATGTTATTTAAAAGGTGGTGAGTGGCACCGCATATCTTCCGATTTTTGTCTTATTTTTGATAAACTTGAAACTAAAGTAGATGTTGGCAAAGTTATAAAACATCTATAGCACAGAAACATTCAGAATACAACCTCAGTGGTATTCCTGCTACCTCTTTGCAAAATGATAATTTACATAATCTGAAAACAAACATTTTAAATAAAAAGTACAAATAAGATGTTACCTGAATTTGACAGAAAAAAAAGTGTGGTCTCTATTTGAAAGTGGCTGTTTCAGCTAGCTTGGGCAAGTGAAAGATTTCAGGATGCAGCTGCACTTCATCTTAGCTACAAGAATTACAAAGGAGGCTAAATGACTGTCTTCCTATGTTGCTATTCCAGTCACTGTTAGCAACTCAGACAGCAGGCTCTGCTGTAAGGGCAGGGCTCCCAAATGCTGCCTGGGCTTGGGGGGCACAGGTGGAGGGTGGAAGGAGGATGGCCAAAAAGTCCTGAACAGAAATTTGCTGCAGAAACAACATAATACAACAAATCTCTTTATAGAGACCCACAAGCAAAGTGCGTTCCTCTCAGCTTTTTTTTGCCCATCTAGCAAATAGGTAACAGTGGCATTTTTGTTCTTGGGTGTTTTCTTTTTTCTTTTTTCTTTTGGCTCGTTTGTTTTTAAGTATTAAATGAGCAGCCTTTCCTCTTGGGTAGAAATTGTCCTTGCAAAAATACTTTAAAAAGGAAAAATGTATAACTTTGTAAAATCCTGAACATAACACAACTTATGAGTTAGAAAATGATTCCTGTTTTGGGAACAAAATAATTCATATGTTATGAGGAATGGGGGACACTCCGGATGCCCTTTAATGTATTATAGTTAGACATCCTCTCCACATTTTCCCTTTCATTCTTTGAAAGTRATTTCTACTTTAGTGTAATTTGTTTTTCCATGTATGAGAACATAAATCTTTTAACAATATTGTCTGAATAACTTTCAGACTGTAATGTGGAGACTCTGCAGAGATTAACTAGCAAATTGTTTTTAATTATATAAATATGTAAACCTAAAATTAATTGTTTTGCTTTCTCCCACAAGACAGAATGTCCCCAAACCAAAGATATTCCTACCTTAATTCCACCTTTAGTCTTCTTAACATTTTTCTTTTTTGATAACTCTACCTCAGAGATGGACTTTGGAGGGCAGGAAATTTCTGTGGACCTCCTATTGGTAGCTAAAGGAATCAAAAGGAAAATAACATTAGAAAACCTGGGCTAAAAGGTTGAAATTCTAGTTCCTAGTGAAAGCAATGAGAAAAGTTCCCGTCACATCAGYGGTAACTAAATCTGGCTCAGTAAACTGAACTGTGGCTGGAGTGGCAAGAGACCAACCAGCGCAGTGGAACCRGCTAAGTGTTCAGTGCTCTGCTTTGCTTCGAATTAGCACGTGCAGCTCAACCCTCTAATGACTGCTAGGGTTTGACTGCCTCCCTGGCAACCATTTTTAGGGTAGCACAGGTAAATTTTAGCCAACTGTATCAGCAGTTGGGTAGTTTTTACTGGGACACTTTTTATGCTCATGCATTGTTGTTACTTGTGTTGTTACCCCCCCCCCCCCAGAAAAGGGAAATTTTTGTTCTTGTAATCATTTGATAAAGTCAGATTATAAAGAATTGGTCCTTGTAAGGTTTCATCATTATGAACAAGCCTCGAAAGAGTAATCATACAGGTGCTCAACAAGTCACTGGAACCACTTCCGTAATGACAGGGAACCTGAGGAAATGATTTCAGAATATCCTCTCTCATGTTAGGTTTCTTTGGCCTCATAGGCTCTGAAAAGAACAGCTGACAGTGACCTGACCAATGCTACTAGGAAATCATAATTAGCAACTAAACCATTTGTCCCAAGACTGCCATCCAAAGAAAAGCAGTAAGGATGAACTGTGAGAAGGAGAATCACTTATTTAGCTCGAGTAGAAAATTAGTTTGCATTTTGCATCTTTATTTGTTGTAAATTGRTAATAAGCTCCTGCTACATATGTCATATAATGCAAGTGGTGCTCTCCCTTTTCTTAGTAGCTGAATTGATAAATGGAAGCGTGCATGTCCTAGTAAAAAGAAACACGGATACCAGATGAAATGATTAAAGCAGGTCTGTGTCAGGCAGCAAAGAACAATCTCGTTCCAATCCTATGACTCAGTCCCTTTCAGTTTTAGCTAGGAAAACTTTCTAAGTGAACAAGAACTTTCCTAAAAATAAAAGCTGTTGTTTTCTGACACATCAGCTAACCTTCTGTTCAAGATAGTTTCATCAAAGTTAATAATGCTCTGAGATGTGAAGAATCTTGGTGGTCACTGATAGCTTTCTCCTTCTCCCGAGAACAAGCTGAGCGATGCAGGACAAGATGCAGTTTTCTTCAAATGAGAAAGACACAGATAATATCACTCCAATATCATACAGGAGTGGGCTGAAAACTTTTTTAATAAACACAGTGATGGATTTTAGAATGATACTGTCACTAAATTTTCCTGTTTCTGTATTTAAAAAAAAGCACAGAAACTCCCCAACTTGTATGCAATTAGAAGAATTTAACATACCTGCTTCTTAGACAATAACAACAGAAGCCAATATTTTTTTTTCATCCTTAGAAATGTCTTTTCAATTGCCTTACCATGCAGCTAGTAAGATAACTTCTCTCCAACTTTTTCCTGAATCTTTCTGTTTTTATCCCATGCTGAATCACACAAGGACTTGGCAATGTCCACTTCATGCCTGTTATCTCCTCACAATGACTCCATTTTAGAAAGTTTCTGCAACGAAACAGCAAAGTCTGGCAGCCACCAGCGGCTGTAAGCAACAAATAGAAGATGCTTAYGGTTCCCAGGACTGAGCTGAAACGCAGATGTCGATGCTATTTGGTTCTCCCATCACTCTTTATTAGGATATACAGCAGGGGGTTGTTTTGGTTTTGAGTGCTGCTTTCAACAGATGCCTTTTGCCAGTCCTGGAGAAAGCTTTTCATGAGGTAATTGTTCTCTCTCAAAGATACTGTTATTTCACCCCCAAAATGGCGTACTGACATTTTGAAACCAAAGAAAAGAAAGAAAAGATGTAACAACTATAAACTATTTGTCCTTTTTGTCAAGATTCTTCATAAGTTTCCAATCTACTGGGAAGATGATTTCTACCTTTGGTAAACTCAGCATACCAATCTTTATCAACTATCTGATGTATTTTCAAACAAGCTCTTTTCTGTTTTTTCCAATGAATCCTCAAGTAAAGTGCTTATAGGCATCATCAAATCACTGTTTTCCGTATTTATTCATCCTGATTCTAGTTAGCCTTAAAGTCTCATTTACCAAGATCTTGACAGGAGGCTGTGATCATACCTATCATACTGACCAATATTATCTCTGTTGCTTTTCCTAGCTATATCCTATCTATAGCTTAAAAAAATCAAAATGTCAAAAAAAAAAAAAAAATCCAAGATACAAAAATCCTAATTTGATTTAAGAAGCCCACGACATTATTTCATACTCTTCTGCCCATGCCTACCAAGTTTCTAATCAGTCTTTTTTCCCCTAGAATTTCTGAATAGCCCAGAAATGCTGCCAATATCCGGTTACCCTACAGGAATCTGGGTCAGTCAATTAGACTGTTCTACAAAGCCAACTCCAAAGTCTCGTATGTGCTGAACATGTGTTATTAAAAGGACCAGAGGCAGAGGAAATAATTTTAGGAAACGGGAGAAGTTTTCCTTAGAACAACCTAGTCAGCAATACCAAGTTGTTTGACCTATTCATTAGTCAGAAAGCTTTCTAGCTTGAAAGGATGGTTGATACATGTATGAAAATCCTGGCTAAAAGCAGTCAGCAAAAAATGGGGAATCGCTTATGACTTTGATGTCTGGACCATGGCTTAAAAAACTCAAGCCAGCTCCAGTTGATCTAAGGAAAGAGAGCATGTTTTAAGTGAAAGATGATCTATTCACAAAAAGTCTAGGTGCAGATGCTCCTTGATCCAGCAAATTACACAGGCCAATTTTCTAGCTTAGTCTTGGCTTCGTCACCACGATGCATTCCAGAAGGAAGGAGGCAGATGCAAGATAAGGACAAAATCAAATCAGACTACCTACGTTTCAAGCGGGAACTTGATTCAGAGTGGCACAGCAAACTTGTTCCCACCAATTTGACCCTGAAATGAATTCAAAGCAGGAAGCGGTTCTGTTACGCTCCAGAACATACTTGAGTCATTCACAGGCCCATATCCAGAGACTGCTGCATGTCACTGCATTCAAAGAGTTCCTGGAGTCCTTTAGGAAGAAACAGCCAGAATAGCCGCCAATTCTTACTACAGTAATTACTGTGGAACTGGAAATACTTTAAAAGGGGAACTTCAAGTATCCAGCAAAATTGCCAGTTTCAAATTTGCTACTGTACTGTACAGCTGAGAAAGCTGTAATGAAAGTGTTTCACTGCCTGTGATTTAGGAAAATATAACAACTGAAAACATCTCTGGAAAGAACAAAGGCACAAGCTGCAAAACTCTGTAAGGTCTGCACGGATTCAGGACAGTTTTCCTCCTATTGTTTTGCAGCATATACCTGCTGGATAACAAGTGTAAACATTTCAGTTTAAATTGGATAATATTTTTAATTGCTCAAGTGCTGCTTTTAAAGCAAAATTTGTTAAAGGATATTTTATGTAGAAGCACTTTTTTATTGTAAGGACAATTACAGCACAGCACAGCAAAGGGTTTATTGCTTGCATTTACCTGGAGCACCACTTTGCTTCTCCAGTGTGGCTTTAACGCTGCTTTTCTAGTTTCCTGTGAATAAGTTGCATGATAAAGCTGACGTTACTGTTTCACTATCTAGCCCACAGCAAGGGGCAGTATGGGCTGTGTTGTCCCTAAGGCTGCTAGGAAAGGAAACAGACTCATGTGCTTGGAGTTGCTTTGCAGTCTTCTCTACCACTCCAGGGCAGAAATACATCCAGTGAGGAAAACCTGCTGTGCCGCTTGTGGTGAAAAGCTATGTTTTCACCCGTTTCCCCAACCTCCTCCTGTGAGGTAGGGGCAGGCACGGTATCTCTGGAGTTCATTTCTCTCAGGACTCCATCACGCAGTAAAAGCAGTTTCTAAATGCTCAGTGACAGCTGGATTAGTCCAGCTGGGTAACCRGACTCAAATTTGCTCCTCCTGGAGCAGACGTAACTCATCAGCTAGCAAAACGAACTCTGTAGTCCAGGAGTACGACACACACCCTGCACTTGCACCCCTCAAATAAGTACGAGGCTTTGCATTCAGGGCTTGTGTGAATTCCCCAGCCACTTGCCTCCCCATCTCTTTTCTTTCAGGGAACTCGTACGTGCTCTGTAATCACCTACAACAGAATCAAAGTCCTTTGGCCACAACAGACATGGAAACAACTAGTCTGCTAAACTGTTTATTGGGGTTGCAGTTCATGTTGTCCCAAAGGATCACAGGTTTGAAGATAATTAATGACTTGATAGTGGCTTTGAGCACTGGTAATGAAAAACAGCATGCTTGGGCAGGTAGAGAAACACTAGCACATCTAAGGTTCATCATCTAATGACTTAATATAGAAAACCTTTCCCGTTCTTGGGCAATGTAGTCTATAATTCTGTGCTCTAGCAAAATTACCATCGAGCCCCATGAAAATCTGCTCATATAAGCAGCGCAGAGTGAGGACTCCTGTACGCAGAATATTCTTCTGTAAGGAGACAGACTGTTTGGTTTCCTCATACTTGGCCAAACAAGATAGCAGCCCTACAATCATAAAATTAAAAGCATTTTTCCTTTCCTCTACTTCTACAGAAGTATCTTGAGCTATAGAAACTGGTGGTTTCCCAAGAACCATTAATGAAAATCACATTCACAACATTTTCTGAGTCAGCTAATCTCTCTGCTGCTTCACTTCCCCTGCACACGTCCCCAGAGTCTTGCAAGATAGTCTCCTTTTATCCTCTATCCAGATGTTACTGGTTAGCGAGTGTTATGCATTAGTGACTACGAGGAATGCTGAACAGATCCAGTGAGCAGTCAGATATATTTAAGTGAGATAGAACCAGTTTAGGTTTTAGTATTTAATGGACTGAAAAGGTTCCTGCTGTGTTCCCCCATATGAAGTTCATGTTCCAAGTTCCAACATGCCTGTAGTGTGAGTCATGGGTTTCATGTGTGCTTTATGCTGCTAAACATGCTACTTGCTTAACGAGCTCACAGAAATTTTGACTTCTCTGCTCCTGTATTTCACATTTATGCTGCACACAGAGAAATCTCCAGATGAACATTTTATAGCGCTTAGAAGACAGGAGATGCCAAAGGTAAAGCTACATGTGCAGCTCTGATTTTGCCCCTTTCCTCCTCCTGCTAAGGCATCTTGATAAAACCATCAACATGCACACCTATAATTTTCTCTCCCTAAGGATCTCTGTTTGATTCAGTGCACGGAATCAAAAACACTTACTTTATGAGCAGCTATTCACTATTTTGATTTATCTGTATTTCTCACTAGGGGCCCAGAGCCTTACTATCTATATGCTGTTCCAAGCCCTGCTCTGAAAATAATTGGCTTTTTTTCTTGCTTATTACAATTCAAGCATGTCACTAACATTCACTGAGCTGTTTTCACAATACTCAGAGGCAACAGGCTGTTATTATCCCTGTTGAGATCCCCAAATTTCTTCCAAATTAATGAGTTCCCTTTTAATTTTTATTTAAGATCCATGTGACATTTTTAGAACTGAATTTTCAGAGTACTGAACAGTATGTGCCACTTTGTATGCTCAAGAGCACGACTGGYAATTCTGATTTCACAGGCTTTCACTGTCCTTTTGATGTAGATTTTTTTTTTATCTAGTTGTACAAATTATTAAAAACAAAACTCCCCAAACTGCACTAAGTTGAATCATGCTGATACCCACATGGGTATTTAACAGAAGTAGAACCTTTACACCTCCTGCACCAGCTTCTTTTTCCCATGTACCAGGGGCAAAAGCAACAAAAGTGTCACAGTATCAGGGGTGGCTGCAGGACACCCGACCCTCTCTGAGCTGAGGCTGGTACTGTTCTGCTTTTCCTCTCATCTTCTGGTAATGCACTTCTGTCTCCTCTTTTTTTTTTTTTTTTTTTTTTTTTTTTTTCCCCAGCACTGCTGTTCATACATTGGATGAGGAGGCTGTTCAGGAAGCTGAACTAGCCAAAACCTAACCAGCCAAAAAAAAAAAAAAAAAAAAAAAAATAAAAAAAAAAACCCACAGTGGGAGTTTTTAGTTCCCTCCTTTGTTCCTACTAGTTATATATAATCATAAGTGTTGATGCAAGGACAAGTCAGAAACGCACTGTCTCGTTGGGCAAGGAGAAGAGGGGAGAAAAGGAGCCTGGAACTGCCTTGCATTAAGAAGGCTAAAGGAAGCAAGCAGTGCAGTGGGATAAGAAACGCTTTGTCTGGGGGTTCTATACATTTTTGCTGACAACGAAGGAAATAGGACTATAGGAGCCAAAGCATAGCAAGTCCACACACAATGAATGTGTATGAACTGAGATTCTTTTTTTCAGGCTTTTCTTCTAATTCCACTATATCTGGACTCTTTAAGAAGGGACAAAACCATTTTGTACTGTTCTTGCCACAAAGGTAACTAAAACAAAAAGATTTTTCTAGCCTTGTTCACTGAGATGGCTGAACCATGTCTCACCAAAGTCTTCCAAAAAAATGTCAGGTTTAATCAGATACCCTTTGGGAAAGTTTCATTCCAAAGCATTGAAGTCTGGCAGAATTGCAAACAAATGAAAACAGAGAAATGCTAATTACAGTCAGCACTAAGAGCTTATATTATCCTTTATGGCTCTGCGGATTATCCCACTGCGCTTGACAACCTATAGTCAATCCTAGCCTGCATGGATTGACTTTGTGGGCCTTTGCCAATTCATTCCAGCTGAGGAGCTTTGTACAGAAATGCAGCTCACAAATATGTAGTCAAATCATCAGAAGTGAGCCGGAGTGAAGAAATCTTCTTGTCAGGTGCCATCTCTTTCCCCCCAACACATACAGGGACAAGTTTTGCCATCAGTTGTATTCATGTAGCTTCCACTGGGAATAAACAAAGTTCTCTCTTGAAATAAGCTGTCATACATACTACTTAAAGATTTTCAAGGCATTTGTTACCAAAGCACCAGCAGAGGTTTTTCTGCGTTTTCTGGCTTGATCTATGAATGATATTTAAGCAGATTCCCACAGATAAAATACCGACCAAGTCCAACTGGCATCATCCTCAAATCAATGGGGATCATGATAATTCCAGTATTAGTTTTACAATGCTGAACAGGACTCTCCCTGTGGAATTCACAAATGCATTTCGGAAACAAAAAGCTTCAAGCAAAAACAGGATGATTTTAAAGTTTTGGCTCAGAATTTCCAGTTCCACAGAAAAGTATCTGGTGCAAGGCTGCATGAGGAAAAGTTTTCCAGGGCAGGTCTCAGCTGCCTTTCCGTATATTCCCTAAAGTAAGACTCTGCTAAGAGTCACCATGGACTGTAAGGGCATAGTTCTAAGAAACTGATTGTCATGATCTTTCCCCTGGTAGAAATCTGCCTCATACATAGTATCAGCTCCATATATGTGCACCACATATACATACATGTAAAAGGAAGTGATTCACATTTACATTAACAGTTTCATGCTTGAGCTTTTAACCTTTTAAGACCTTTCCATTAGCATCTTGAATTGGATTGAATTTTCCCTGACATTCCTTGTTAGGGAAATGGAGAGTTAATAAGTTAAAACAAAACAAAACAAACCCCAAATCAAAACAAAACAAAGTGAATGTAACTTTCCTCCTTTCACAGACAAATGCTACAGTGCTGCCGTGGTGTTATTTAATATGCTGTCCAGGCAAGAGCCTTTCTTTCTGGATGCCTAGTTCTGCTGACCACGTTTTATTGCCTTTGCCTGCCTTCTTGTTTACACAGCCTAGGAACACGGTAGTTTCCTGTTGCCTTATTCTACTTCATAAGATTTTAGAACTATTCAGGTATGTCCTGAGTCACAAATAAGAATGAGTTACAAAATTACAAAATCTGTTTCAAGAAGATACTCCTAGCTTTTTTTAAAAAAAAAAAA
>NW_028186372.1:393163-421549 GCF_003343005.1 Rhea americana | reverse complement strand
AAAAAAAAAAGATTGGGCTCAGTAAATTCTCCCCATCCATAAACTCTGATTCTACACTGTGATCTCGACAGTGGGATTTCTGGGCTCAAGTAGAACTCACTTTTACTAGCCAAAGACTCAGAAAAGATAGCTATACTTCTTGCTCATAGAAAATATAAMGCATCTTCAAAGAAAATCAATGCACTACCAAATGTAAGTCTTTCTCAGCTTAAAAAAAGAGGAATGGATAAATGTGAGCCTAGCTGTACTGATCCTCTGAATGTGAGGAAAGGGCACAGAGGAAAGTCCAGCTAAGGTTAGCTTCAAGAAAAACAGAATTTCACAGCCTTGTTTTCAAGGCTTGGAATAGGACTCAGTGTCCCTGTTACTATTCTCAGCCATATTTCAGATTCAGACTGTGAAAATTCTTTCACAAGTCATTTACGTTATCTGTGCTTCAGCTTCCTTTCTGCAAGAGACATCACAACACCTCCCAGAGATACTACAGTATGGGCAAAGTGCTTTGGCATTCAGAGGGGAAGGGCACTCAAGAAATTCAAAGCCCGACTCTTTGCAGCAGACAGTTGGGTAAGACTCAAAGGATGCCATTACACACTACATGTAAATATATATGTACTGTTCATGGCAGTGAAAATAACTGGTTTTAAGCCCCAGTATAAGCTGGAGAAAGTTGGGGACTACTGTTTCTTTGTACAATGGTACTCTGGGTCAATCATCTTCAAGCACAAAGAATCTGAATGAGATAGTCTACTCTACTAATGAATGTCTAAACAGGACTTGCACACATTTCATATACTTAGAGAACAGGTGGAGTAACATTTAAATACACTTCACCTGCCTATTAATTTCGAACAAGACATCAGAGGCTGGGTAATCCTTATCACATGGTGATCCCATATTGTGTTGCATATCCCTGAACTACAGTGCAGTTCAGAGCTACGTAGCATCTCATGGCTTTCTGTAAAAGAACTGATAGTATTGGATGGATGGTACAATACAATATAGATTGTATGAACAAGATTCAGGACTTAAAGCATTGTCATTTATATATTTTCAACTCCTTTCGAAGGTTCTCTATATCAAAAGTTTAATTTAAAAAAAGTACAGGTGCTCTAAAACGGTAAGAAGGAAGTTCAAGAAACACAAACACAGAGATTGCATACATAACTGGAAACACCAGACTGGCTTTTAGCCTAAAGGTGCAGTTTCAATTTGCTGAAAGCCACTCTAAAACAATACTACCACTTACAGAGACTAGTTTTGACCTGCTGACCCCATAACCCCACTTTTCTGCAACTTGCCTTGCTTCAGCACAGTAACCATGCAGTGAGCAACTTGATCAGTTCTGGAATTTGCACTGCTTTGAGCAGGAGGTTGTGCTAGATGACCTTCAGAGCTCCCTAAATTTTTCTAGCTTAAACAATGGAAAACTAACTATTACTTTCTTGCRGTCAGTTCACTGAGTTTAAAAAAAAAAAACAATCAAAAATCACACAGCTACTTGACTGCTAATGACAGTGCAAGAGGGAAACATAAGGGATATGGGCAGCCAAGTAGGACTTTCAAAAAGCATTCTGGTCTCTGCTTGCCTTAAGCCAATAGTGAAACCACACCTTGAAGCAGCAATTGTATTTTAAAAACATGTCTAGCATGGATACATTTGGCGGGGGGTGGGGGGGGGGGGAGTACAGATATTGTAAAGCTGGCAAGAGAACTGAAAAGAGAAGATGATCTTCCTTGCCCAGAAAGGATGAGGCTTGGGGAGTAGAGGGTGATGACAAGGACATTTATATGAGCATGCAATAATAATCTCTAAAAAGCAAAATGGTCAGGTTACTGGCTTGCCTAAGTTTCCTGATGAGAAAGCAAAGCTAACCGCATGCTCTTCATGCAAATCAGTTTATTCTTTCAAGGCTTTTTGATAAACATCCTCCTTTTAAAAAGTCTTATGATTCCATTTTAAAAATTTTTTTAACCATCTTTGTTGAAAAGGTACAACCCCTGCTTGGAACTACAGGCTGCCCTCCAAGATGCACTGTTTCAAACTTGCTTCACCCACGTTTTCTTTACAGAAAATAGCTATTTTGGTTAACRGCACATGCTAACCTCAAATCTGAAACTTTCTGTAAATTCCCAACAAGCAATGTTCAACTTTTATAGTTAGCAGAGGACAACACCAGATGATGAATAAGTACTTTCTTAGCAGGAAAATAAAAGAACAGAAAATCACACAGATGAGTCAGTGTCACTAATGATACCTTACTCTTTGCATTATCTGATTGATACTAAAGTTATTGTGACCTTTTAAAGCCAAATATTCACATTACAGTATAGGCAGCATAAAAGATGTTTATTTTATATACTGCCCTGTGACTAACCTGTTACTGGTTTTCCAGGAAGAATTAGCAATGTAAGATATATTGAGAAACAGTACAGATGTGCACTCTGTAGATTGGACTGAGGAAGAGGAGCCTGAAATATTTTTGATTCACCTTTGTATGCTTGTAGCAATAGATATTTTACATTCATTTTTAACAGCTTGGCCTACGAGGCCCACATTGAACATCAAATGCAAGTTTTCATTCTGATGACAAAARTTAAGCATGACCATGAGAACAAAACATGGGTTTGCATTTGAAAGCAGTTGTCCATGGCATACCTACTCCAGCTGGTCTAGTKGTCTTTGGTGATCCTCGCTTTGGGGAAGACTCAGGATGTGGGGCAACAGGTTGCACTGGCCGAGTCTGTTTGGCTGCTAACTTCTTCAAACTCACTTGCCTCTTGTCAAACATTTCTTGTACATCTTCCAGTTTCTGTAGTATTCTTTGGGCATTGGCCTAGGGAAATAAAAGAAAGAGTAGATCGCTGCCAGTGCTAGATTAAGAAAGAATAGGACTTCTGCCCTGCCACACACACATACACACTAGGTATACTATAGCAGAAGACCATGCTGTGCTGTAGTTTAGTGTAACACAACCCATGCACTCTTCACAGACCTCATTTTCACCGTGTGAAATGGTGTCTCATGCAGTCTTTGTAGCACTGTCCTGATCACTTATGTGTTCTGGGACTACTCACGTGTAAAAACTATGTCCCTACTGCTTACCTCAGTGCCCTGTAATCMTTCACTGTGGGAAAGAGGTATATTTGAGCAGATTCAAATACACAACCTAATACTCTCTCATGTACAGTCAATTGCCATTTTGAAATTCTAACTGAGCACATACATGTCTGAAGGATTTTACCTTTATTTCTGGGGTGAGRATCATATCAAACTGATTGTAGAACTCCTTAGGGTTAGACAACTGGTGTTCCTTAGCTGTCATCAGGAACTTCTCAATTTCAACGAGTGCAGTTTCAGCTCCCTCTTGTGACTGGCATTTGTCCACAGCTTGGGAAGCTAAGAGGTAGATTCCAGCTTCACACCATTGGCTTGCCTTTAAAGAAATATGGGGCAACAAGGTCTTCATTATCACTGACAGCCCGCGTTGGGAAATGTTGCTTCTACCTCATGAAATACTAATTTGCCCTTACATGTCACTAAAGGGAATGAACGTTACTTCATAACATTCAACTGTTCCTGGCCACAACTCACACCACCTAATGATGCAGATCAATTGCAAGTCAAATTCAGGTCTTATGGGATACATGGCCCAGTAACATGTAAAATAATATTATTCTGAACAAGGGAAAGCAATGTTACTGTGGTAATCTTCCAGCTGTACTACCTCATTTTAGTGTCACAAATAGACACTGAATGTCATGTTTCAAAGTCATGCAATTATCCAAAAATCAAAATAGATACTTGAACTGAATCCAAACTCCCCAAAACCTCTTTGAGCCTATAAAAGTCAGTTAAAAATAATTGAAAGAAGGTTTTCTCAAAATTTTTCTGGTAATTCCTGTTTCAGCTTAGGCTGCAATAGAATATAGACAATTAGCATTTTAGCTTTCTATTCTAGTCAAATCAAAGGAAGTGAAAACAACTGAACAAGCAGTTAACTGTTTGTTTTTAAGTTCCAGAATGTGTTCGATTCTTGTTTCAAGTTTAGGTGTAGCTCAGTTCTTACTGTGTTTTATATCACACTTTTCATCACTTTATGACCACGCTTATGGGAAGCTGCTGCTYCAGTTTTTATAGTAGTGGTTTCCGAATTAAATGGAGAAAAAAGGAGTAAATCCTATTTCCTTTCATCCAATTTATTTTCAGTAGAACCTTRCCAGGGCCATTCACTGAGAAGGCTCACTCACCTTATCTAACTGCTTATGCAGTTCAAGAGATTTCCCCAAAATATCATACTTTTTCTTGGTTTCATTGGTAAAGTCATCACAAATACGCCTGAGTTCAACACACTTTGGTCTAATGGAGTCAACTGCATAATGGTTGTTTTGGATGAGCTGTTCTCCATGGAGAGCTAGAGACTGGGCCTTCTCCAAAGGTTCCTGTGAAATTAGTGAAAAACAATTAAAAGTCAGATCTTAAAGTGACACACCTAATAACAAGAATCCACCTTTGTAAACCCTGGTATGGCCTGGAGCTAAAGATGTGGAATCTAGCTGATGGGTCTTTAAACTTGCACTGAAGACCAATTTCATTGTCAGCGTTATTTCTTTCTATTGTTCTAGAGATTTCTTCCTGCCTCCACAGACTAAGGTCAGAAATGAGCACTTTAAAAAGTCTCAGAATCATACTCATGCTGTAATAGAGCTTGTATCCACACCAGAAATGTTCCACTGCATGCTTAACCCACGTCAAGAACGAGCAGAGCAGCACAAGATGGAGAACGAACGAAAGAGAAGTCCTATGACCAAGCATATGATCTCAGGCTGAGTGGATTGCCTTGTACCTGAAGAGATACGGATTATAAATTCTCACAGGAGCTGGTCATCACAACTTTACAGAGGGGCAGAAGATAACAGGTGAGGCAACGCTTTAAACCACATCACAGCTGTTAATGAGCCTGGAGGTTCCTTGCCTTTTCCAGGGCAGGGTCAGACAGAGCGAGTTTAAACCACTTGTAGCACTCAAACATCTGCTTTTCTCAGCTATTAATTATCAACTCTTTTCTGAGCTCTTGTCACTACAGAAGAACTTTATTCCGTGAAAAGTGAAACATGAGTTTAAACTATATCAGCTACTGTCTGTTATCTGTCTCAGCTGACTAAGAGCTGCCTGTGATGGCACAAACATCAAATGGAAGAAGGACATTTAGTGCTTTAATAGGTATGCTGTGAATAAATCATGACTTAAAAAAAAAAATCACCTAACCATGCAATAGTTACTCTTCTAAACTGGGGAGTGTATGTGTTCTGCTTTTTCACAGTGGAGACACTCATATATGAGTTTTTTTCTGCAAAGTTCCCAATAAGCCAAAATACTATTATTTTTCACCTGCAAATTGTCGGATTTCTAATGCTTTGGTTTATTTGTTTTTATTTTCCAAATATATTTTAGAAATTTCTCCAGATTTTACTGAGTGGGTGTAATTCAAAAGCTTAGTCACAGTGAGATGTAATTAGAGGTGTCAAGCATAGAATGAAAGGAAAATGCAAGTTACTCTAACTTATATTTAGGACTTCTACAGAAGAGCTGGGCAAAGATAACAATAATTCTGAATCTTAATTCTGTGCTTAAAAAGATCAGTGGCTTTTTCATTTGTTCATGTGAACCCTCCTCTGATTCAACTTACTCATTTGTGCAATGCTTTCTAATAACACTAAATGGGACGCATATTACAGCTGACAATCTGACAGAATTAAAAAGCTCAAATRTCTGGAAAAGAAAAGTGTTTATGAGAAGCCACGGGTGTTCCTGCAACTGCTATACTAAGTTTGAATAAAACAGTCTTAAAAGATATCTGGCGAAGAGAATCTGACAAATTTTGCTTATTCCAGGCTTTTAAGACTCCAAGGATGAGCCTAACATTTCTGGGTTTGAAATGCAGAATTTTCATCTGGCTTCTATCTTTCCAGGTAGGAAACAACCTTAGTTTCTAGAAWTGGGATCCCAGTTTTGCAAATCGAAATTGTGACCCATAAGAAGAGAGTATCATGTAAGGCCACTGACAGAGAAGTGTCTAGAAGAACAAATCTATAGCAACTGGAATATGATACTGAGTGCAAACCTGTCCTTTCTCTTCTAGTTGTTTCTGTTCCTTTAAGAAGTGCTCCACTCGAGTCACACTGTCTCCAATGTCAGCAAAACTTGCTTGTGTTTCCATGAGATTATCCAGCGCCAGTTTTACCTAGCAAAGAAATAAAAAACAGAAACAAAACCCMCAAAACCTTCACAAGATACCTGTAAAATTGTAACAAATATATGGCTTCTAAACATTTGCCTACATCTTTTAGGAGAGTCTGTATCTCAACTTTAGTCTTTCAGCTCCTTTCAAAATGGAAAAGCCAAGGAACAAAGTAATAACCAACTATTCTTCAAAGAGCTGTTCTGCTTCTTGCTCATTATTTATTTATTTAGGMCAACTCAGATTTAAAGACCTGTAACTCCAGAGTCTGTATTACTCCAGAATCTGTATTACTTCATCCTCTGGGCTGACAATTAGGCTTATTGAATTGAATTCCATAGACTTTGGTAGGATCAAGCACTTACCATCACAGAAGATGTGATATATGGTAACACATCACACACAAACACACAATGATTTATCAAGAAGTTGGTATTTCACATTTTGACCCACCAGGCTAGCACCTTCCTTACTGTGCTTTATTGAAATGTTGTAAGATACCTGATAGCTGGCAAAAAATTCATTTTTGAATATGCTTTTCCTATTTCATAATGAGTGGCTTCTCTCCCAAAGTCTTTTTTGGATTGCCAGTATACTCTAACTATGGCTTAAAGTTCGAACTTATTTACCAGGAAAAGCTAGACATAACGAACAAATGAAATACCTCTCTAAAATCATGCTCAAAGTGCCGAAGCTGCAGGCATTGTTCTAATTTTAGGTGATGCTTGGTCCAAAATTGATCAAAAGCTTTTTCTGTTTCATCCAACTGCGCCAACAACCTGTTAAAAAATTAGAGCAAAAAGCTCTTACTTATCTCCTATAGTTAACTTCTGTTAAGATGCACAAACTGGTTACAGAATGCAGAGCACGGAGATGGTGGAAGCCTACACCTATGTAAGCAGCAGAACAAAGTTTCTCTGTCAACTTTCCCTAAAGCGAAAGTAGAATGATGTTTGCAGTGGGACAGACAGGAATGTGACTGATAAGTGGCAACCACATGGATCCACAGTGGCAGCTGTGTCCTGCCGCCTGATCTGCAGCAGGAATGTGGTGCTGATCCATGTCCTGGCAGCCCAGGGTGGCTCTCTCCCCAGCTGCCTCCTAATTCCTCAAAGATAATTCACCCTAGATTGATGCAGATCTAATATGATGCAATCATCAATTTAAGGAATGATTAAAGTAGAACTCTACAATTTGTTGTTCATTTTCTTTGACCACCAGAAATAGGCAATGACTGAATCATTTTTCTCAATCCGCCTACCCTCAAAACAAGATTAGAGGCTCATAAAGCCTGCCATTGACACTTTCACTTTGTGTAAATAATTAAGCTTTTTTTTGAAAAGAATTTAGTATCAAGGTGTTTCCCCCTCCCCCTTCAGTAAAGCATCTGACACATCAGACTAGTGAGTCATCCTTACACAGCCTCTAAATGATGAGTTAAGTATTCTACAAAGTGGAACAGTTCCAAGAGAAAATTTTGGGCAAGCAGGAGACTGGACCTGGTCTCCTACAGAGTGAGTGAGCGCTGGAATCACCAAATTATCAGGGTAAACACCACCATCTCCCTCCTATTCCTCTTAAAAACACAGCAGTGTTTTCAACTGAATTCTGAAAACGCTTGTTGGTGAATTCAAGATGAATTCACAAATTCCTTTGAGATGACTAATTTAAGGATTTTAAAGTGTTCAGTGAAAAAGAGCAGCTCAGCTTACTTTTGGCAGTTTTGTTCCCACTGAACTCAGACAATCTGAAACACGAACATGACATTTCTCTTTCTTCTGCATCACCAGGCAGAGAGAAACTTCTACACAGTGACTAAAAGCTTTACGGTAATAACTAGGACTGTAAGAAGGAACAGGGATTTCTCTCTTCTTATGCAGCCATGAAGGGGTATGTTTTCAAGCATCTTCATCCGTTCCTCCCCTCATGTTTCCACAGACATGCACAAGCACATCCCACCTCATCTCACATGGACTCAGACGTCACATTCTCAACAGGCATAGAAATTTGGAGGATGTGTACATTGTGGGGAAAACAACATCCCGCATTAAATCTGCAGGCAGGTAGTTACTGGTCCAACTGAAAAACACCAAGAAATGTTTGAATTTGCCTGGCCAATTTTGTCAAGTAACTAACTCATAACAAGTCTCTTCTCTCAGAGTTATCTATCCAATAAACCGGGAGTAACTGTGAACCAGTGGGAATTCATAGTCCATRTATTTAAAACATTTAAATTAGGACCTAACTTACACATGCATTTCTTAAATCAGCTTCAAAGTAATCTAGCTTCACCAACCTTTCCACTGTTGCCACATTTTCCAGTTCATCTGGACTCAGTTTGCTGTTGGCACTTCGGGTGACTGGCTCCCTAATGCACGTCAGTAGAGTGGCCCCTTGCTTCACTGCTAGCTTCAGTTCATCCTGAGGAATAAAAAAAAATTAAATAAAAAAAAAAAAAAAAGAAATCCCAACAAATTTGTGTACTTATTCAAGCAATGCTCACATTTGTTAGGTGGAAGATACAGTAATGCTAAAGGAGGATTCTTTTGTAATTATTAAATGGTTGGAACAAAATACAAATATTTACCAAGAATGATATGGTCTTTCTAGAAACGGAGACTAAGTCTTTTCAGTTTAAATGGTCATCTGTGATATTTCCCAAGAAGGAAAAAGTACATAAGTTCTGAGCAGATCAGGTTTCTGACTTGGCAGCTTTCATAATAAAATAAATTTTCTGGCATGAAAGAAACTTGTCCTGCAGATTGTTCAGTGAGCTGAGAGACGGTGCACTTCTTAACGAGGTTTCCTCAAAAAAAAATGCCATGACACACAGAGCTACAGAATGTCAGCTATCAAGGAGTCATCCACAGARGAAGGTATCCGTCCCAGCATGAATGAAGAGTAGTGAAAACGGAAATAGGGTTCAAACCCTATTAACATGTCAGCTAGAGGAATCCGCAGACCACTGCAACAAAGTTAACTCCTCTGTCAAACTCCGTCAATGCCAAATGGAAAATGCAGTAACGACGATTTGAMACTTACACGCTCCGCTAAAGAGGATCAAATAAGCACCTTAAAGACACAACAAGTGGAGGCAGTAGGTAAGCTTTTGTTTTAACTGAGCAATTATATTTTGGAGAAGACTGCTTCAGTACCCCTCGTCGTCTTCCACCTTCTACAGGAGAGACTGAGTTTGGACTGCAATGCAGTCCTTTTGTGCAGATAGCTCTGTAACTAGAGCATAAAATTGTCCTGAAATCCACTTTTTCAGCCATAAGGGGATGTCTGTGAAACACAATCTTTAGTACTTTCTGTAAGCTAGGGATTTCTGCCCTTCCCCTGTTTCCTGCACTGAAGGTGACCACACAAAGGATCATCATCAAGTCTTTGGAGGTGCTATAGTTCACGTCAGCTGGAAGAGAACAGGACAGAACACCACTCATGCAGTAGCACCAGCTGAAAGGGGTCTACATGAGTGGAAAACCAGAGGGTAGAAAGCCCTTATGCTCATTCTGCAAGTTAATGAAGTATTCACTTTCACATCACTGAATCTTTTACCCAAATTTTCTGTCACTGCACTTTCTTCCTGCACGTTGTTTTCAGCAGCACAGTCCGCAGGGTGCTGGCATGGAAATACCTGGCTATCAGCCTTTTGCAGGGATCCTTTCTGCTGCCACACAAGACTGATCACCTCTCCCTGTGCTGGGACATAGGCACGAGTGCACATTAACTACTGCTTTATCTGCTCTAATCTCCCAACTTCRCTGGAAAGGACTAGCACAGACACAGCTAAAGCAGCCAGGGAAATGGTTCATATCCCAGCTGCAGAGCACCGCGCCACAGTATGTTAAGATGGCTACTACTACTAATGTGACCTGAGGGGAAACTGATGGTAAGAGCCAGGCTCCAGCATGAGCTAAAACCATTCTTTTTTGACTAAAAACAATAGAGACAAGGTTGTCTAGCAGCCTCATGAAGTCTGAGTAKTCTTTCAGTCCAGTCTCCAGTACTTGGCAAAACCCCTGCAAGATTTTTCTGCCAGCTGTTGCAGTTCCTAAGGCTCTGAAGACAATTATTACATTGTCACATGCCTGCTGGGGAAGGAGAATGAATATTTGCTTATTTATTTCCTACTATCTGTTTATTTATTTCCTATCCTCCCCAAGGCAGAATCAGTACAGCTAGCAAATTCTGTTTAAAGCAACACAAACACAGAGCTGGGACAGATCTGCTTACTCCAGGCAACTTTATAGCCCTTTCAAAAACCCAATGAAATGCCATCTCAAAACTAATCAGGTTGTTTGCTCCCTTTCTCTTACAGGAGGAATGTTCCAGAACCTCACTGTTTTGATGGGTAAAAATCTGTTCTTCATATCCAGCCTAAGCTCATGATCTTTTTTGATCCTGTGCTTAGATAACTGAAACAGAGATTTTTACTTATGTCTAATCCTGAGGTGCTTGTTAACAACAAAATCAAAATGTTTTCTTCTGCATCCTACTCTATGAAGTTAAGCATGCCTCAACTTTTTTTTCTTTTTTTTTAAATTTCTCTTATAGTATGACAGTCRTCATTTAGTTGATCAGTCTGTCTATGCCTGGCTTATCCTCACAGATGTTCTCTACATCTGCTCCAGTGTGAGTTTCTCTCTTCTGATGAACTCTTCATCAAGAGTTCACCTTGTCTTAGATGTGATCCCACCACAACCTCTTATATAGTAGCACTGGTACTTCCCTGTTCTATTGTTCCTGAAACTGTAAAGAGTCCTTTTTCACAGTTGCATCAGATCAACCTCCTGAACCCAGGTTTCTCTCCCGTTCAGTTGTTCCAGCTGATGGACTCCCAAATGATAGCAGAAAATTTTACTAAATCAAAAATCATACATCACACCGATAGGGCTGTCACCACGCAACAACATTCACCTTCAGCTTGCTGTGATGGCCAGCATGGGCAGAGAGGAGCTCCTCCGTGCACTGCACATCGTTGGGAAGTTCAGTCTCTGCTAGGTCTGTTCCRAAGGTCTGTAACATCTGTGCTGTTGTTTTTACTGTCATTGCAAAGTTTTCAATAGCCTAGAAAAGCAGAAGCATCAGAGTTACAGACTGGTTATTTTCCCTTAGCTTGGTAACAAGGCTTAGTCCTTCAGGCATAGTGGGCTGCAAGTATCACATGCCTCTAAAGCTGGCCAAGTTGCCCTTCTGCGGGTAGATCTGCTACAAGTTACAGATCAACTCCTGTGCCACAAATGATATTTTCGCAGATCTACAAGTTCATCTCCATAAACTAGCTGGGGAACTCCCAGAATTTAACAGACATAAAACCACAGTGGGCATCAGCTTTAAAGTCAAGACTGAAACTTCACATTCTCTGCCCATGCTTGCTGGGAGAATCTGTTGTTTTTAAAGATTTTTAATTAAGGCTTATTTAAGCTGAGGGGAGACCAAAAGCACGTAGGACAAAGCCTTTTCAAATTTATATTTATACAGTTCACTCAGCAGCAATCTGTCTCAAGCTGTGCATCTCAATCCTGTCTATCTGTATTTGATGTATTCCAGTCACTCCCTCCCATCTGTTCATATTAGTACACAAATAAAAAAATAATTTACCACAAACACAGTTGAAAATGCATGCATTCATTGCAGCATTGCTGCTTCTCTATCACTTGGGTACACCAACAGAAAACTTTCAGAATTTTGTGGTTTTATTGAAGAAAGTGAAAGTGAGGAACGCTTAGTAAGAATGTTACCTTTTCAGAGTAAAATTTCAGACTCACAAGATACAATTAAAACCTTTGCATCTCATAGCAAGTAACTGCACATGGATTTTTTTTCATGGTCACATCCTAATTTCTTCAGGGGCAGTGAAAAAATATATTATCCCTTATAGCTCTTTATTCTTTATACTATCTGATCTTGACCATCCTATGGTTTGAGTCAGTCGACAGCACTAGGGGTGCTTTTACACCCAGTCAACTACTACACAGCTGTTGAAAGTTGCATTCCTTTCTGCAGCAATAATAGGAATGCCTCATTCACAACCACAACAGTCAGAACTATGCAATGGGCTCTGTGGAAAAGCTAATCAGAGGTAGCTCCTTCTTTAGAAACTGCAGAGAGAAACTGTTTTACAAACATACATAGCTGCCTCATCATGTGATCTGAAACTTGCCCTAAACCAGGCAATGCTAGGAGGGTTCATAGCCTTCTTTCCTACCCCTCCCCACCATAAATTCCTGCGTGCTTTCTGCAGCACAGACCCACATACACCAATGCATAGCAACTGAAGCCTGCCATTCTCAGTGCTGAAATTACTGTATTAAAATTGGCTGAGATATCACACTTCTGATTGTTACAGAGACAGAGCCATCCACAACTGAAGACCCAGTTTACTAAAGCCAAAAATGTACTCCGTGAGCAGGAGAGCTCATAGGTTACTAAGTCATTAAAGGTAAGAAAGTAGAAACAAAAAACAATGCAGTGAGATTGCTTAGTCACTACTACCCAGTAACAACTTAAAGCTGTTTCACAAAAAAGTCCTGGTAGGACAAGATATGAGACCACTAAGAGAAACAGCAAAAGCAATGAGGACAGTGGCTCAGCAAGTTCGAAGGTCAATCTGTTTCAAGGTGCAAAAGAGACCGACATTTCCCTGAATGACAGAGCAGAGATTTGACCGGCAGCACGAGGCATGGTGAGCCCATCAGTGCCCAGCCCAGTAGTATGCTGGCCCCAGTCCATTCCTGTGCACCAAGCAACAAATTGTTTCATATTCCTAAGCTGTGATTGCAATTTTGTTTTCAAGTCTCTGCGCTTGGTAAAAACACTCAAATAAATGTAACACAGATGTGAGAGTTACATATCCATGCTCATCTCAAATCTTAACTAACTGGCCATCTTTTACCAAGCTGTATCTTCAGCCTCACTCTACCCTCTTAGGTAATCTTCTGCTTTTGATAAACAATACACCCTTTTCTGTATCTCCTTTTACCCACACTCCTCCCTTTTAAAGGCTTTAGCTATTTGAAAACTCACACAGATGATTTCTTCAGACTTACCTCTCCTAAAAGGACAGTTTCCTGTTTTTCATACTTTTGACATATAGGCCYGTTCACTCTCTATCTCAATCCTAACCTCCCTGCAGCCAGCAAAGCTATGAAGGTAATGAGCCAGTGTTAGAAAGGAAACTCAGATTCTGCATTTGTGCACTTGRAAGCCTGAAGCATTTGGTGGTTCTCAAGGAGAGTAAAACACATTTTTGTGAGGACAGCAAAGCACGGACGTGATACCAGCAAAGTGACATGATTTTACTCTACGAGAGTATTGGTTTAGTACATASAAAATATTAAAGCCTCATAAACAAGCAAACAGTATAAGCAGCTTGGACTTTTTGCAAGCTCTCAGAAAAGTTCTGAGTTTTAAACTTATTTTGCAGGTCAGCAACAGCTTGCTCAGAACACAGCAAAAATTGGCATTATTTAGATCTAAGCTCTGATGCTCTGATCTTGCAGGTAGACCCACACAGATGGATGCAAACGCTGCTTACAGCCTCAGGGAAATTAACTCAGTTTCCAGTATCAGGACTCAACTCTGCATCTTTTCACTCAGACAGGATGAGACAACATTTTGGCTGTTAATRCTCCGAAATCTGGTTTTTGTAAGCTGACACCTTTTCTGGGCATCATAATGAATTGTTTACACTGTTTTGAAGATCAGCCACTGAGAGGTGTTAACCAATCCAAAAAARAAAAGGAACTATCAAACGTGTAACAAGTTTCCTAAAAGTCAACAAAACCAAAAGCCTTTCTGCCTTCCTGCAATTATTAATTGTTCTCAAGTTACTGAAAATGAGACCCAGCTGGAGTGTGTGTTTACACAGCACAGAGATGAAAACAAAGGACAATAAAATCCAGTACCCTGAGTATTTTTTTCCTCTCAAAAACATGGATATAATTGCTCAGTAAAGTGAAAATTTTGAACTTTGATTCAGTAAAGTGCTAAAACACATGTTCAACTTCAACCATGAGCTGAAGACCTATGAATTTTATCAAATATTCAAAAGTATTCAAAAGTTAAGAATGTGCCCACAGGACTCGCTGAGCAGGAATATTGGCATTATCAGACTCTAGTCCAGCTTCACACTGAAATACAAATTACTATTTCTAATACAAGCTTTCGCGGCATTTATTTTTCTTTCTTTGTGTCATAGCTTTCCCTTTTCATTAGTCCCTAGTAAAATATGCAGGCTGAAAWGTAGTTGGAAAGTTATTCCTTGATGTTTGCTCTATGGTCATCTGGTTACTCCTAGGTGCAGCCATGAGTAAGAACACCACYAACACTCACAGTTCGGTGATGTATCCACTGACTGTGGCCATACTCCAGGGTTCCTCCCAGCTCCCGGGTCAGCTGACTTTTGTCGATATAACCATGTAGATCGGAGACAGAATTTAACATGATGATCTGAAATGATGAACCCAAACACTACGGATTAACTGAGAGAAAGATGAGCCCTTTCAATCACTCTTCCTAAGCTCCTAGAATTTGCCTTTACCATATACAATTAAAGTGCAATTCCACTATAGGCAGTAAGTTATCTTGTATTTATTCATATAATGGCCACAGTTTATTTCCAATAGATTTTGCCTTCTCAACATGCACATGGCCTTTTTTGAGCTACCCATAAACCGATACCATCTTGCTCCCTGCTAGGCAGAGGATGCAGCCATTTTACACATACAACAAGAGAAGTATGGTATTTACAATATTCACTTAAAATTTCATCTAAGCATCTCTATATTTTGTAGGTAATTGTTATTTACTGTGAAACAAAAGTATAGATCACTAGGAACAAAACTTTCCTTTCACTTGCACTGTTTTATGTCTCTGTGTGCTCACTGAGTGGTGCTTTTCCTTTTTTATCATGATGTGAGGAGAAGGAGAGAAAAGCCTAAATTCCCATTCTCATTTTAAACCACCTTCTTATCATGAGACCTACTTAAATGAAAGCAAAAACTGATTTGCATTAAGTTTCAGGAAAGCATTATTACTTTTTGGCTAGCTCTGTAAATGTTGTCTCTAACAACACAAGACACAAGCGGTTATGCAAAAAACATACATGAATTTAAATATACTTCGTCATCCTAATAGCTAGAAAACACTCTATGACTCCAACAACAGAAAAACAAGGTGTTGAGCACAAATGACTACAAATCTTAAACYTTAGGCTTTAACAAATGTGTCAAATGTATTACTTGGCTCTGTGGTTTAAGGAAAAGGCAAATGGCTATACCTGTTAGCATGCATTAATTCCAACAGAAAGAGTTAAGGTCAGAGCAAACACTCTGTGGATGATGAGATGAGCACAGATGTTTAGAGGTAAGAAGATGTGTATTTTAAGCTAAACAGTGCTGTGAGAAGAGTCTTGAGAACAAGTCTGAACAAGTTTGTAAGCTGATTTTTGTTACAGAATCTTCCTGGATTAATTGAGGCTGGCAGGAGTCTCAGGTCTATAGCCCAGCTTTCTCAAAGGTGCATCAGCTATGACATCAGACCAGGTTGTTCAGGGTTATATTCAACTGAATCTTAATAAGTTCCCAGAACTGGGACTGTATCGCTTCTCTGGGCAGTCTATTACACTGCTTGATCATTCTCATGATGTTTTTCCTTATATCGAGTTGCAACCACTCCTGTTTGACTTCATGTCCATTATCTCTTTTCCTCCTGCAAAGTACAACCTGGCTCTACCTCCTCAGCAACCTGCTCAGATATTGGCAAGCTGTTATTAGGTTGCCCCCCTCCCAGCCTTCCCTTCTCTAGGCTGAACAAGCTACCGAGTGCCTCGGTCAAAGCTAAAGGCAAAGATATTCCCTGAACATAAAACCAAAAGCTGCTTTGTGATGATCTTAGCCAGAAACTCAAAAAGCTAGATCATCTTGGATTAACCTCAGCCTGAAGCGTGAAGTCTATGCACTACTTCTGAATTGCAGAGCACCTTTGAGAAGTCCTAAGTCTTAATTGTTTTGTAGCTCTTCCTTAACAGTGTGTTTGCTGACAAGTCAGAAATCTTTTGATGCCCCAAACTTCACTGAAATTACAGAAACACACTGTTATGCATTTTGCTGCTGTGAAGATGTTTGTTTTAACCTGATACATTCAGCACAAGAGACGAAGCAAATCTATTAATATAGCCAGATATGGTGCTATCTCCTCTCACAGGCATCTCTGCAGGAGAATCACTGACAGCCATACAGCATCTGCCTAAGAAACAGATCTTACAAAGTACTAGCATGCCTCACACTCCTTGCCAGAGTGAAAAACCACCATTCTACWGCAACATAAGCTGCAGAATGAGAGCTCTATCTATGAATTACCAGATTTTATAATAGGTGAACCCTTGTGTACCTCCAATATTTTTATATCTTGTTTATTTCTCAAATAACTCTCCCAATAGAAATTTCCTTCAGCA
Source organism: Rhea americana (assembly GCF_003343005.1). Taxonomy (NCBI): domain Eukaryota; kingdom Metazoa; phylum Chordata; class Aves; order Rheiformes; family Rheidae; genus Rhea; species Rhea americana. The sequence continues at coordinate 404,848 of NW_028186372.1, read as the reverse complement.
GGTTTTATCAACCAGTAAGTTATATAAATCCTGCATTTCCGTGTTGTGTCTGGTTTTATTATTTTAATCTCTCTTTCTTGCTCCTGTTTGATCTTCTGGTTTGTATTCAATCCAATGTTGATATAAGTCAGCAGATCTATTTTACTGAACATATTTGCATTCCGATAGCTCAGATAACTCTGTGTTTTCTTACCAAATGCACACCATATTCTTGTAACCTCTTCCGAATGTTCCTGGTCTAGCCCTTATTCATTTGCAGTTGTGATAGAAAATGCAACCTATCCTTGGCCCAGTTAAGACRTTAAGCTGTTTGCAGATATGTACGTACTGTGCATTTGGCACTCTGACAACACTAAAGGATGATGCCGGTATTCAAAAATGGTATTGATGTGTACAGTTCATTCAGTAAGGATATCTCCCTTAGGAACAACACTCTTTGGCCCTGCTCTTAGGCTTGCCATGCAGGATGCTGTTTTGAAGGGGAACAGATGGATCTCTCTCTCAATAACTTTAGCAGCTCTAAAACTGAGCTATGTGGGTGCATATCTAGATGATCTTTTTGAGGTAAGCTGCAAATGCAGCTGAAAGAGAGCATGGCAGACCCCAGGAACCTCAGGCACCATTAGCACACAGCACCAGGCAACATAGGGTATCACCAGGCATATAAGGGCAGGCTACGTATAACTCTGACGGCCTGCCCGCAGATACGTGTGCAGAAGGTAGGCAGATGTAGCAGCAAGCACACTAGGTTCCTAGTTTTTTGTAAGACTGCTCTCTAAGGGCCATGTGAAAATACTCAAGGTGGCTCAAAACTTGGATGTCCAAAAGGACTAAAAAAAACAAATTCACATCTTGACTTTTCTGTCTGTATTTAATACTTAATGCAGTTCTTGATCCTTGCCTGCAAGTACCCTCCCTTCCAAACTTGGAAGTTTCAAACTTGGATTTGAAAAGACACACTGTCATCAAATAAATTGCTGAAAGTACAGAAAATGCTGAACTGCTAGCAAATGCTAGTATGGTGGTTGCTATGGTAACAAACTGTGGCTTATTAAATACAGGAGCATCCATTTTAAAAAATTCTTTTAAAAAATTTAAGTGCTATAAAATTAAAAGATTTTGCTTTGTAATTAAACATGTATTTTTATATCAATTTTGCTTTTAGTACTGAGAAGGTACCCTTGCCAACCTACAGACAATGGTACTATTTAATCCACAATATGGATTTATGTAGGAATAAATATTCACAGTTCATTTTCTGTATTCACTGTAATAAATGAGCTTCTGTCTCTTACTTCAGCAGAAGCAAGAAGTGTGTTAAACWTCTGAACTTAAAACCTAGATATTGACAGAGTCTAGTAATCACTGGAGAAGAGCCAAGGGGCTTTTGTAAAACATTAAAACCTGGAGCAAAATCCCAAACAATGATGTGAAATTACTCTAGTAAAGTCATTATGGAACAGTGTGAGTCTGTTCCAAGATGAAATACTATTAATAATCATCATTTAATTTTATAAAATGCCCTGAAACCACAGGCAAACATGCAGTTAGAACAGCTCCAAAAAGAGCTCTCACAGAATAATATAAAACTTAAATTGTCTCGGGTTTGAYAACCTGCTTCAAATCACATTCTCATCAACCCACGGCACATGTCAAGTACATAGAAAAGGAAGTAAAAAGCAAGCTTTGAACCTTAAGTGGGTGGGGACATACAAGATACTATAAATAGGCAATTCCCTGCAAGCACGTAACCAGGGCACCGTCAGGTTGTCAACAGTCCCATGGATGACACATAAAACAGTGCAGAGTTCAGCCTTAGCCCTTCGCAGTTTGGTTGCCCTAACCACCTGCATTTGTCACTGGAGGGAGAAGATCTACCTCTGCCTACAGCTGAGGAACAGCTCCACTGAGTTAAGAGCTAAAACGACAGTACTTAAACCCAGTCGCACTTTATAGCTGGACTGAGCTGCATGGGGATACATGTATCAAAAYGCTGTAAAACAAAATGTGATACTTAATTCTTTGGCATTATTGCAACTAATGGGAGTAAAATCCCACAAACACAACTTAAGTAAACCATTGCTCCTTTCCAGTATGTTCCTATCACTGAAATGAGAGCAAATATATGTTCTGTGATCCAGTTAATGAAGCTAGCTGCAAATGTTCCCATGTGTATCTCAAAGCTTGTTTGATGTCTTTCAGGTTTCAGTTGAATCTCTACTGACATCGTATACACTACGCAGATCCAGATCAAAGTCCCCACCTGCCACTTGCAATCGAATGTTAATTACTAGTTATGAGAAATCTGCTGACACCTAGAAACTGTAGACATGGAGATAAGGAGTACACATGGACAAAAAAACGCATGCTTACCGGTACCTTCATTTTAAAGTCATCTCGATAGAGTTTAATGCCAATGTCAGCGATTGTCCTTTGGATAAAGCGAGARGGTCGCAGGACAAACACCAGCTGCAGGTTTCCTGGAAATGCTCCCTGCAAGGAATACAAAAATATTAGAAGGCACAACTCTCCCATACAGGAGGGCCCAGGGAATCTTTACTTAAGTGTTTCTTAATAGGGGTAAAGCAGGTAGGACATACTGATCCCTTGGCCTGTTCAGCTGTTAATTGTATCAGCTGGTCCATTCAATACACGCCAAATGTCACAATTTCCTGAAATCAGAGCAAAGACTAGCTCCTGGATTTTACTACCCAGTCATATGCTGGTTTTTGACAGAGATTAAGCACAGAGCTCTGAAGCTTCTGCATCAGCAGTCCCTTCTCCCTTCCTGCTCCCAGATGTGAAGCACTTCAGATTTCTTTTCCACCACTGCCCCATAGGTTTCCCCCTTTTTTAGACTGCAGCCACTAGAGGGCAAAAGCAGCTACCTACAAAAAACTGGTTGCCTACATTTGACTGTGTGAAGGAAGCAGGTGGCACAGATGGATTCCCCAAACGGACCTATCTTCACATCCTGGAAAGGTTTTTTAAAATCTACTTTTTAACCTCCTATGTTTCCCACACATAGGCACTCAGCACTTTCATCAGGCTTGGCCCAGTTCACTCACACAGTCCTTCCCTGAGCTCATAAAGCATATAAAAGAAGCTCACAAAGCATAAAAAAGAACTATTTCTAAGAGAGGGCAACTAAAAAGAACAACGAATGAAAACAGATTCTGTCCACATTCCCTGAGGTGATTTAAAGTCACCTTGGATATTCCTCTACCCTATATCTCAAAGGCAGTATACTGAGTGCTACATAAAATCCCGGGCTCCTTAAACAGCAGACRTTCTAGATAATACACATGTAACAACAGCTGCTTTAGTAGCACTGAAAATCAGCTTCTTAACTCTGACTTGCCCAAATAAGATATAAGAAGCTATTAAGAGTTTCTGACAGATCACCTACTGCCACATACACATAAATCCCTTGGGATCTTTCTATTACAAGCAGGCCACGCCGTCACTCCTCACTTGGCGCAGAGAAGGGAGTCTCTGCTACACTCTTACTTACAGGAACCCACTCCAGACCATTAGAATTTATAGCACAGTCACCCTGGCAAATAACAAATCTGGCCTGACAAGTAAGAAATCTGTCCTAATTCATGAGTAAACAAGGTTGGCAATCTGTTACTGCAGCTTCCTCCATCTCCTAGTTAACACTCATGAGCTCAGGGGTTAGAGAGAAACTGCATCAACAAAAAAAATAAAGGAGCTAAAAGTGAGCTCACGAGACTACATCCTGTGCTGAAAATTCAGTAGATAATTTTAATTTCTAGAAGATAAAACACAAAGGTAGGCACTTACTGCTATTCGCGTCAGGGATGCCTTGACTGCACTCCATTTGTCCCGTCGTCTGTCTATGATGATGATGAATCCGATGCTGGCAGCCTCAAGACTGCAAAACATGAAATAAGTATGCTGGGTTACATGAAGATACTCCCATTCTAAGGAAGCGTATTGCAGCAAAACACAGCCTCCATCAGATCACCCTCTAAGCCCATTATGAAAATGCAACGTACAGTGGAAAGAATGAACATTTGGCAGAAATTCACATGAACAGGAAAGGCAGCAAATTTTCCTCTTTCCAGCGTAAGGCTAGCAGCTTCCACAAAACATGAATATTTTATCTGCTAAATCACTCAGCTGCTATGCTATTTGCTGCCAAATCTAGGTGATATGAATAGTTCAGGATCACAAATTACACTGTGCTGTATCGAAGGGAGAAACCTCAGATCTTGCTTGCTCTGCAATGTAACTCAAGTTATTAGACACCCTGCTTCAATGTTCTGCTGACACCTGACAGGGCACTTAGCTCCAGGGGCAGATCGGATCTCCTCACTATCGCTACCTTCCCTTTGCACACAACACCCTAGTCATTTTGGAGGACAAGGCAGGAGTTTAAGAGTTCAGAGATATATGCTGCTAAGCCACACACTAGTCCCAAGGCTGAAACCCATTCAGAAGTTCTGTCTTAACATATTGACTAGAATAATGGTTTCTGTTCCTTCCCCGTACTTTTCAAGGGTCTTTATGAGGCACTGACTTGAGGCTCCATCCTGTCTACACAGACCTCACAGATATCTCCTCCCCTTCCTCTCTCAAAAATCCCACTGCTGCGCAGGGCTCCAGGGGGACTGCTCTTCTCCCTGCTCTCTATGAGGGCTCAGAGCTGGAGAGTAGTCTTCAAAGCTAAGCAAACTTAGAGGAAAAACTCCCAAAACTTCTTTATAGCAAGATAGCTCCATCAGCTTTGGACAAATCTGAGCCAGGCAGAAAAAGTATACATGTTATGATCAAACAAAAAACTGCAATCGAACACCTAGTTACCTCTTGGCCTTTGCACAGATGAAGAGCAAGAGAAGCTGTATAAAACATTGATCCCTTTCCCATTGTCCATACAAGCAGCAGGCAGAATTGCTGTTTTCATCACTGGAGAGCATAAGATAACATTTTGCCCTCCTCTGTAAAACCATACTGTGCTCAAAGGGGGTCATGAAGCAGTCCAGGCAAATCCTTTTTTAAGGGTCATTTCTGTGAGGGTCTGGATTTGAACTTCAAACTTCTGTCAATAACCCACCAGCCATACCAGCTCTGAGCATCTGCCAGAGTTCGGCAGGATCACGATCAACAACCTGGAACTGAAAGCCTCCGATGGAAACAGCAAAGGCTGGTGTAAGCTTGCTGAGAATTTAGGGAATCAAAACAAATCTAGGCCTTGCATGTTTAAGGGAAAGTTGCAAGAAAAGATCCCACACTACACAGAGAAGCAGAGACAGCTGGTACTATCAACCTACACATAACTCCCTGCTTGACCTAGGGGAAAACGATGTGCCATTTTCCTCTTTTGCGTGTGTGATTTGAACATTTTTCTCCTTTGTTTAGTAATCTGCAGAGAAACATTCAGGTCACTGTGGAAAGGAAACAACTGCAAGAAATTTTAGAGAACAAATGTGTTTTAGAAATCAGGGCAGAAAGGAAAGGTTCCCTTCTCCCTTCCCATTCAATACCCCCCAGCACAGCATCCCACTCCACCCCAAGCACAAGCTTGGTGTGCTGTGAACCCCAGTCCTCAGCACCAGGGTTGCATCAGCCCACGCACAGTGCACTGCCAGTCCCTGTACCCACAACAGCAGCTCCAGTTACTCCATTTACCTCTGACYTTGGGAACTGCAGCCCCCAGCTCTCCAGCTAATACAACCACCACCCCAAAAGGCAAAAAATCCAAACCACCACAGGCTCTACAAGGTGAGGTGGGGAGAAATCCTCTAACTTGCTGTAGCACTAAGACTGCATTGCTCCTGACATCAGGAAGCTCTGCTGAGACTCGCTCGTCGACACAAGCAAATACGCCAGAGCCACAAACTGAACAGCACTTTGAATTCTCTCACTCACATTACCAAAAGCCCTTGAGAACTTGTGAGWTGGAAACACACTTCAGAAAACAGGCTGATGTGGGCTGCACACAGACCCTGGGCCTAGGGAATAGGAGACCATACAGTAAACACTCACTGCTGACCAAACATGTTGCCCATAGAAACTTGGTTTGCTAAAGACAGGATTGTACTCACRAATACTTGAAAACTCTCCTACAAACTACCCACCACTCAAGACCAATCCAGAATAATTTTTCAAATATCTGATACTGATAGCACTAACAGTTGTCACAAACCTGTGCTCCCCAAATCACTCCCCGCACCCTGGCTGGCCTCGTGCTTAAGCACAGGCTCAAGCACCTCCATCTCCATGGAGCAGGCTCAGTGGAGGTTAGCTCTGCCTCCAGCAGTTCCTCAAATGACCAGAGAAGCAGGTAGCTACAAGACGTATGTCTCACTTAGGAATATATTACTGTAGTCAGCATCTAATCCTGTTTTCACAGCTTAGATTCACCCAACAACTCCCAGACATTAATTGCACACACAGAATCAGGTTCAAATCCAGTGCAACTCCATCRAAACCAGTGATTTATAACAAAATGACTGACAAAGTAAGCATGTTAGCTGAAGTTACCAAAACGCTGGTGTTGGTCTAAAGAAAAATATTACTCAACCAATATCAGATTAATAAAATAGAGAAAAATGTGTTCTTAGTAAAAATTTATGGTGCATAAAAACCACAAATAACTCTCTCCACAAGTCCCATATTCACACAAGCYGCCTGCAAACAGAAATTGCCTTGTTTTGCACATCTTCCTGGTTTGAGACTGACTGAAGGCTTTGTAAAAGGAGTTCACATGGAAATTCAGAGGCCAARAAGAATTCAGATTCTTACATTTACACCTTCACGAGTAAACTGCAAAGCAAGTAACTGCCAACACAGCATCCGAAAAGCAACATGCACCACCACGATTCAAACAAATACAAAAGTACTTGTGCCAATTAAAACTTGCCTATGTGCCTCAAAACTAACTCTAAGCCCCATTTCTAAAAGATCCTAAAATATAAAGAGCAGAAGTCACTTAAAAGGTGGACCTTGGATGTTTTTACAAGTACGCGCCCACAATCTAGCAGTTTGTTTTCTCCTGTGTTCTTCTGCCATGGGGATTTATAAGAGCAAAATAGCATCAGATGCAACAACAAAAATTAAATTCATAGATAACRGGAACAAGAGCTTGAGAAAGACAGATATAGAAAGAAAATGCAGGAGGAACAAAGCAAAGGAATTTTCTCATGAAATTAAGCTTGGCAAGAACAGTCATGGGGGCAGGGAGAGCTGGGAAGAAGGAACATATGGAAATAGCAACACTGCTCTTCAGTAGCCACTGTGGTTTACACAGTGTTGCAGGCCAGTTAAAGAGACAGAGGAAGYGAAATATGAAGACCCATATAATGCAGGTACAATCCCAGATGTGGAAGAGAATGAAGAAGGAGACAAGGCCTGAGATTTGAGAAAGATTTGTCAGGGTAAAATTAGAACTAAGCCATTAAGCAAAAAATTTAGCTAGTTATTGCAGCATATACAACTTAAAATATTGAACTTATTACATTGGATGAAATGAAGTGAGTGGAAAAAGGAGAATACAGTTAAAGATCTGCATGATCTGAAGGAGGAAAAGGGGGGGAAGGGAAGACAATAAAACCACATGCTGCTGAAAAGTAGAGCAACTGAGTAGAGCACAGAAAAAGAAACGTGAGGGAATATCTACATCGCTCAAAATCACTCTGGCAGACTGTGCAAAGTCAAGGAGCAAAGAAATTACTCAGATACAGTTCAGTATATCTTGGCTGCCCCAGGTTAGGTTGATGGATTCAACACACGGAGTGGTTTGACAATGGAAGTATCTTTGGACAACATAAAGATGGAAATGGAGTTATAACCTTGATACAAAGTTATATCTCAGCCTTCTGCAATGCTATTCCCCGTGTTTCATCTYGACGCTCAGCACAATATCACCTGTCTTCACTGAGATGGGCCAACAGTGTTTGTATGCTTTTTTCTTTTTAATTAGACAGGGCTGATTTAAGGCCTAAATTTAGCCAGGGAAACAGAGAGAGCATCAGCAAGTGATCCTGTTTCAGCCCACATGCTGAAAGGAAAGGCCATGCCAAGGTCTGAGTGTCACTTGGCACTGAGGGATGAGTGCAGGCAATCAGCTGTGGGAAGCAGAAGCTTAGCCAAAACGGCAGCATGGGTGCAGGCAGAGGAACAGCTGAGAAACCCCACTTGTGTCTGTGCGTGTGCAGGTTTGTTTAGAAACAAACATGCTCTATCAATGTTTTCTCAGAGTCAGCACTATAATATCCCTACCTGCATTACAGAACTGCATTAGGATCCAGTTCTTTAAAAAGAGAGATTTGAAGAAAATTCTGCATAGCAGGTAAACATCAAGCTTGCCTCCAAATCAAATTCAGACATGTTTGGCTATGTCTACATAGGGCTAGCAGAGAGATTCCCTTTCCCTGAAAGAAGGGTGCACAATCACCCGAGCTGATCCATCCTCAGGTCTGAATGCAGGTTAGCTCTTGAGTACTGATTTGAGGTCAGCRAATGCCAGATTTCCTGAGAAGGAAAGACAGCTGCTTATCTAAGCAGTTGACCTATTTCAATTGGAAGAGAAGGGAACTGTAGTTGTGGAATAAAGCAAGTAAATAGAGCTTTCTACAGCTATCTATTGCACAGGTGTATGCATAGGTGTATGCATTCGCATACACCCACACTACCTAGTGCTTGTGATCATGAGATGTAGGTCCACTTGGTGCAGCACTCATGAGCAGGGCCTGGAACAGAGGGAAAACTGATCCGATTGCAAAAGTCTCATTAGACTGATCTTCCATCTTAGAAAGCAGTTTATCTTTTAAAGGCCAGAAGTCCAAGACTTGCTTACAGCCCACCAAAAAACATTGTGTTATGTGAGTCGATAAAGTAAATGCACTCAGCAGCTTCAAAGATGAAGTGCCATGCCTGTACATCTAAATAACAACAATTGATATCTACCTTTATCTTTCCAATATTTTATCGTATGGGCTTATGCACAGAAGACCAGTCACTCCAGAGGGATGTAGCAAGTTACTAACTCACTGAAAAAAGTTATCTGTGTTCACAGACCTTATCTACGCAACTAATACGAATCTTATTCTACAGGATACAAAGAAACAAGACACTAGAAAAGACAGATGGTTCTCTCCACATCTACCTGAAAAATGTTACTGATTTCTCCAGTTCATTGAGTTATAAACAAGGAAATATTTTCCATGCTAARCAGGATGAACTGCTTTTCAAACTATACTTCATCTTACCTGATTCATGGCAATACCCTGTATAACTCCAAAATCTAAAAGACTATTCTCTCTTAGTCACTTTGATACTTGCACAGACTCCCTAAGAATAAAATAACAGGTGAACTACTAGCAGTGAATTATGTGTGTACAGGAAAGCTGTTATAGTAAACTCCTAAGCAGTACTCCTAAGCAGTACTCTACAATGTAAGCAACAAATACAGCCCCATTACTGCTTGCTAAGATGTAGGAAAGACACTCTCTGTGCATAGATCAGCTAATTGCAGATTAACAAGGCTTGAGTGTATCAAAACAGTGTCAATACTTATGCCACAGGGAGTTTTTACTTCATACGATTATGTCATAAATCACACAACCAAAGCTTGCTGCTCAGGTTCTCCCTCTTCTAAATGAATATCTTTAACACTTGTCTTCTGCATGAAGGCTGGCAAGTTCCAAATAGCAACTCAGATGCAGAGTCAATCTCTCCAAAAGCACTGCAACAGGACTAGCAAACTACCTGGACAACTCTCATCCCTGTGGTGTGATCTATGATTGAACCTAAGAATCAAACCAATGTGCTAGGGAGCAGAAAATGCAGGTTCAAATCCCAACCTGTTCTTGAACAGGTCATTTAAATCAAGTTGAGTAGCCACTTGTTCAACACAGGTTTTGGTCATCATGTCTTTAGTGTAAAATATTACATAAATACATCTCAATCTATAAAATAGGCATACTATAGCTTTCTTGACCTACAAATAAAGTTCTGAGATTTATTGCACCATTTCTTGAACACTGCTCTGGGATTCCTCAGGGGAAGAGGAAACAGAACTGACATACTGAATCAAAGCAAAGGTCCATCTAGCTCAATACCCTCTCTCTACTGGCAGTAGGCAGTGGATGCTGAGGCAAGAGCAGAAGGAAACTGAGAARGGCAATCTTGCTCTTAGTTTGTTCTCCCAAGTCCTAGAATTAAACTAGACATGGACTTCTTCAACCAGAGCTTGCATCTCAGCCATTGTATTCAGCTGCCCTTGATGAATCCATTTTCCGTTAATTTATCTAATTTCTTTTGAATCCATTTATAACACTTCTATTTATCATGCTAAGAATGTAACATGCTAGTTCTCCAATACCTGTTAACATTACCAGAGATCACCCACCAAGACAGCAAGTATAAAGAACTGAAAAACTAGTTTTGTGTTTTTCTCAGCTACAGTTGCTGTTTTATTAACCCTGAAGCTAGTTATTCTAGTCCAGAAGTTAATGAAGAAATACAGAAGGAGTATCGCCTTGCAGAACAACGGTCCTACAGAGCAGAGTGAAACAATGAAGCTGTTAAGCTCAGTGTGTGGTTCCTCTCAGCTTATTTTGGCAGCTCCTGATGGGGAATACATGTAGGTGGAGTTGGAAAACTTCTTACTTAAACTTGGAGGAGGCACGTTTTCCCCTCATCACCCTCTAAGCACCTTTATACACAAGACCACAGGAAATAATAAATCCCTGCTGTGCTTCTACCTAGCACAAATAGCCATGGTTCAGAGACAAGACCAGGAGGCTGAAAAAATATTAAACTCTCTCTCTGGATAAACAGAWAGTAATTCAGCAGCTATGCCTCAGTGCATTTCCTCAGAGCAGTGGAAGTGAGTGTTTCACTCCTGCAGCTCTGCTGCTAGGAAAACATCCTAGCTGTGCAGCAATCTCCCAGTAAACAAAGCACCACCCCACTTCACTGACTCACTGGTAGTTGTTCCATGAGAGCAACAGCTCTGTGATTTTTCTTTCATCCAGTGTGATGAGACAGATTTAACTGACTACAAGAATATGACAATATTAATGAAAACTCACAGCCAACATTCTACCACTGATAATGACCAACATCTCCTGTCAGGTGGGCAACCATCCATCCTCACTCATGCCAGCAAGGCCAGCATTTTGTCTTTGCTCCTCCACTGAGGTGCTACTCACTACCATTAGGGTATTTAATAAAACAGATACATCCAAGCAATATTAGTCTGTCTGGTCAGAGCTTTGCACATTCCTTAGGAAGTATGAGCAATTTCCCCTTCTTCAGAAGGGCAAAGACATGAGATCAATTTACACTATATTACTTTGCCTTTTTACAGTGCCCTTTTGTTCAAATGTAGGGTCTTCCTTCTCCTTACACAGAAAGATACACTCAGACCATTAAAACCATTAAAAGTGTGGTTCTTTCCAGCTGCAGCCCTTCATTTCTTACAGGCAATGCGCCACAAGATTTTGTTACAAATGACCCTCTTATTTACTATGTTACCTGTTGCTCTTCAAATCTACACTTCTCTTCCACTCAGTCCAAGTGCTGAACAGAAAGCCTGCCCTGTGTGAGGTATTCTGTTCCTTACAGAAGATGTAAGTGGTTCCTAGAGTGTCCTGCACATGGGGAAGTTTCCTAGCACTGCTAGAAGTAGGAAGGAAAGCTCTCTAGGAGAGA